>NC_052572.1:11513330-11813330 GCF_016699485.2 Gallus gallus
GCATTAACAAGATAGTCGATTTTATGTTGTACAAGATATAACCTCAGAATGTGTCAATCAATCCTATGGGAACTAAAGAACAGCCAAGTAAAAAAAAAAAAAAAAAAAAACAAGTGCTGTCTTGTTAAACAAAGTTATTGTTGTATCTTTCCTCTAGTAAATTTCATAGTTATGTACATCTTTAATACTTTCAGCATTTTCATCTAAAGCTGTACTGAAGGAATTAAGATTTTACTGTTATGTACATTGAATCACCACAGAAGTTACTAGCCTCTCCTACAACTCCTCTGAGTATTATTTCTAAGCCATAGTATTACAACAGTACAGCAGGCAACAGCATTTCCCGTTCTGTTCCTACAATACATTATGAACTACTGCTTACTCACGCAAAGCAACAGTAACATCTCTCTCATGAGAAAAATCTTGGAAAAAACATTGATCTATCTATTTTGTATTCAAAGAGCACAGATTGGTCCTGCAAATCCAACTTGGTAACTCCCAAGATTCTGAAGTAACTTAAGACTTACTGAGCCTGCTGCTCACCAGTGCAGATGAGCTCATTAAAGAGCTAAGATTGAGGCACTCTGGGCTGTAGCAACCATGCCCCAGCTGAGCTCATCAAAGTCAGGACTCTGAATTTCAGGAGAGCAAAACATCCAGGGCTGTTTAGGAAATTGTTGGATGAGCTCCCCTGCAGAACTGTCCACAGGTGCATAGGGACAAAACCGAGCTGGCAGGTCTTCACAGACACCCTTCTGATAGCACAAGAGCTCTCCTTCCCCACCTTATGAAATCAGAAGAGAGGGCACGAAACTGGCATGGCTAACAAGGACCTGCTGGTTAGAACGGAGGGAAAGGAGGAAATGTACAGGTAGCGGAAGCAAGAACACGTGCCTGGGAAGAATACGTAGACGTTATCATGAATGTACCAGGAAAGAGAAGGGTGCAGATGAAACTGAACTTAGTGAAGGATGTGAAAAAATCATGAGAAAGGATTCTACAGGTACACTTTTCAGAGGAGAAAAAGCAAGAGGAGAGCGTACATGCTGTGATAAAGCAAAAGGGGAGAACCAGCAACAGCAGTTAAAGAGAAGACTTAGGCCTCAGCTCAGAAGGCCAACTGTAACCTGGGCTGCATCTAACAAGGAGTGACCACAGCGTGGAGGTGATCGTCCCCCTCTGCTCTTCCTTTGTGAGGACTCACCTGCAGTATCATGTTCAGGTCTGTGGCCCCCAGCACAAGAAGATTGGAGCTGTTGAAACAGGTACAGACGAGGCACAGAGAAGATCAGAGGGCTGCAGTACCTCTATTATGAAGAAAAGGCTAGGCTTGCCCAGCCTGGAGAAGAAAAGGCTCAAGGAATACCACACTGTGGCCTTCCAATATTTAAAGAGAGATTGTAAAACAAGAGCATGACCAGCTTTTGTCTGACAGTGACAAGTGGGAATGGTTTTAAATTTGGCTTACATGTTAGGAACAATTTGCCTTCTTTACCCAGAAGGTAAAAGGAACAGGTTGCCTTGGGACACTGTGAATGCCCCATCTCTGGAGGCATTGAAGGCCAAACTGGATGGGGTTGTGGGAAGCCTGATATAGTGAGTGACAGCCCTGAATCACATCAGGGGGGTTAGAACCAGAACCCAAGCCATTCTATGATTGCAAAACATATTGAAAGATGAGTGCAAAAGCATCCACAACATAGTTCACAGAAACACTAGCAAAATATCCGTACACTAGATTTTCAAGCATCATTCTGGATAGTTATCCATTAATTACCAACACTGCTCCAATAAACTAAAAAAACAAAAAACAAGAAACAAAAAAACAACCTAAACAGGTAATGACTAGAAGGGTGCCAGAGAATAAATATTCTTCTAGGTAGGAACTACTTCCCTTCCAGTACTTATATATGATGTAGTGTCATCAAGAAGCGCACTATGATGATCTTCTTAATTTACAGATACCTCATAGTAGTACTTGCATTTTCTTGCCACAAACGCCTAATACCAGGGAAATACAGCAATGACAGTCTGACAGTAAACATTCACTTGCTTTGTAGCATAAACTAGTTATTACCTCCATAATATCCTCCAAATTCCTCCTCTGCATCTGCTTTTTCAGTCATCAGTTTGGCAGCTTTGAAATAGGTCTTCATGAGAAGATAGCCCCTCTTAGCCCCATTCCAGTGAGAGCGTGGAATTTCCACCAGACCATAGCCCAAAAAGCAACACAAGAAGAAAGAGACCCCATGTGTTTGCAGCAGCTATCCCAATAGTCTGAAGTTGATTCCTAAGGAAAGACAAACAAAGAGCACAAATAAAAAAGCAAAGTCAGCAAGATATTATCCCCCATCTCACCTGCAAGAAAGCACCTCGGAGTCCCTGTGCACAAACAAAGGCTTTCAAATACACAGAAACAAAAATCTCTAACTGTTCCTAGGCCCAATCCATTACTTATTTGGATTTAACCTTGCCATGATTTTAACATCTATCACATTTCTGGAGAGTGGCAAAATGTTCTTTTGGCTGTGCCTGCTCTGGAGGTGAGAAAAAATATTCTTCTTCAAAGGAATATATTCCTTTAGGAAACAATATAAAGTTAGAAAAACTTTATAAAAGTGAGGTCATAACACCACACTGGGAGTCTCCATAAGAAACAGTCTCAGAATTCAGGATTTGTATTCAGTCACATAAGCTGACAGCAACTAGCAGTGTAACAACATTGTTTACTACTCTACGAATTAAATTAAGACACGAGCTATAAATGAATCAACGGGAGAAAGAATGCTACACATAAAATACTGACAAGATGTTTGAAAACACTGAGAAAATTCAGCACTAGCATCACGTGTGCATTTTCAGTAAGAAAAAATAAAATAAAATCACTGCAGATACAAAACAATTCCCCTGCCTTACATACACACAACCAAAACTGAACATAGCAAAAAAAATCTCCTTCCATAAAAAGGAAGTTGAAGTCTGTATAGCAAAAGTTGGATCAACTGAAATGGTTTTCTTTAGTGTATTTTAAAGAGCCATTTCATCTACAGAAGACATCTACACAAGACAATTTTTTATTCTGCTTTGTTTTAAACACTTGTGCAAGTACTTTTGCATCAGAAACAGTGTTGCCAGCAGGAACAGGGAAGTAATTGTCCCCCTGTACTCAGCACTGGTGAGGCTGCACCTTGAGTACTGTGTCCAGTTTTGGCCCCTCATTGCAAGAAAGACATCAAGGCCCTGGAGCATGTCCAGAGAAGGGCAACAAAGCTGGTGAGGGGTCTGGAGCACAGGCCTCATGAGCAGCAAATGAAGGAGCTGGGATTGGTTCAGTTTGGAGAAGAGGAGGCTCAGGGAGACCTTATTGCTCTTTATAACTACCTGAAGGGAGGTTGTAGCGAGCTGGGGTTTGGCCTCTTTTCTCTCGTGTGACTAGTGATAGGACTAGAGGGAATGGCTTCAAGCTGCGCCAGGGAAGGTTCAGGCTGGACGTTAGGAAATACTACTTCTCTGAAAGGGGGGTTAGGCATTGGAATGGGTTCCCAGAGACGTGGTGATCACCAACCCTGGAGGTGTTCAAGGAACATTTAGATGTTGTGTTGAGAGACATGGTTTAATGAGAACTATTGGTGATTGGTGGATGGTTGGACTGGGTGATCCTGTGGGTCTTTTCCAACCTTGCTGATACTGTGATTCTGTGATACAATATTATTCTTACCATTGTAAATTGAACTTTGGGTTTACAGCAACGTATATTAAAAATGCTCCAAAAATCAGCAGGTAAGTGCCATAATAGATTGCATTCTCAATCAGTGCAGTTTTAATCTTTCCAGTAATGGAGAACCCTCCTGACCTAGCATACGACTGCATGAAAGGTAGTAGAATCCTATGAAGAAAGGAAACAAAAGCAAAACAGATCAGCCAATGAATCAATCAAACAAAAACCCATAAATACATACATACATATATATACATATACACACATATAATAGTCTATCACTGGCAAGATATTGGCACACAGGTGTTTAAACCTTCTGCCAAGATGAGCTAATAAAGTTCTCATTCCAGATATATTGGTCTGAGGGCAAATCTTTAAAAAAAAAAAGTTGTAGATAAAGACAATAGTTAGCTTTACTAGGAAAAAACTCTGTATCAAGAGCTCACTACCAACCTTGATTTTAATGACTGTGAAAATGAAGTAGCTATTTAAGCTATTTAAGAATGTGTTTGTCACTGATCATATGTAATCTAAAACAAAAGCAGAGCTAGTTTGAAGTAGATATATCCATAATTTTTTACTAAATAATTCAATATAATCAAATAATTTACAATATTACACTAGAATTACCCAACTTATTCATAGAATTATTTTGATGTTATGTTGTCTAAAATCTTTTCAGACAACCCTCCCCATAAAAATTTGTGTGTGCGTTGGTCAGTTTCTGATACAAATGTGAACTACAAGTATAAAGCCATCACCTGAAGAGAGGAAAAAAAAAAGTACACTCAGTACAGTACTTAGAGAAATATCTTAGTTTCAGCTGATAAAGGGATAACGATAAACTCCGGGAAAGGAGTTTTATTGCAGTATGTAGATGACCTCCTAATAGGCACGGGAACAGAAGAATTGTGTATAGCATGGACTATAAGCTTACTGAACTTTCTTGGACTTAATGGATACAGAGCTTCTCCACAGAAAGCCCAAGTGGCTAAGCAGCAAGTAGTCTATTTAGGCTACGGAATCGCAGTTGGATTGAGGGCACTTGAAACAGCAAGGAAAGAAGCCACCTGTCAAACTCCTGAACCATGGACTGCTAAGGAGCTGCACACATTCCTGGGAATGACAGGCTGGTGTCAGCTATGGATACATAACTATGGACTATTGGTAAAACCGCTCTTTGCACTTTTAAAAACTAACCCCAGTGTTCTCACTTGGGACGGGGAAATCAGGAGATCCTTTAAACTGTTGAAGTATGAACTCATGTGAGCTCCTGCTCTAGGACTGCCAGATACAACAAAACCATTTTGGCTGTACTCATACGAAAAACAGAGAATAGACTTAGGAATTCTGGCCCAGGACGTGGGGCCCTGTCGGAGGGCTGTGGCCTACTTCTCCAAGCAGCTAGATGAAGTAAGCAAAGGATGGCCTGGCTGCCTAAGGGCAGTGGCTGCGCTAGTGTTAAATGTTCAGGAAGCACGCATATTTACTCTGGGTCAGAAAATTACAGTATTAACATCCCATACCATCTCAACAGTATTAGAAGCAAAGGGTGGGCACTGGCTCTCACCACAAAGATTCCTCAAGTATCAAGCCATCCTGGTGGACCAGGATGATGTAGAGATAGTAGTAACTAATATTGTCAACCCAGCATCATTCCTCAGCGGGAGCTCAGGAGAATCAGTACACATAACTGTCTGGAAACCATCGAGGCAGTGCGTGCCAGTAAGCCAGACTTGAGAGAGGAACCACTAGAGGACGCCAATGACACTTGGTACACTGATGGTAGTAACTGTGGCGCTGAGGAGTGCGGGGAGCTGGGTATGCTGTAACAACTGATAACGAGGTAATAGAGTCAGGAGCCTTAACTTCAAACACCTTGGCACAAAAGGCAGAAATCATAGCTCTAACTCGAGCATTAGAGTTAGCAGAAGGAAGAAGGATCAACATATGGACTGATTCAAAATATGCCTTTGGTGTGGTGCATGCTCATGGAGCAATATAGAAAGAGAGAGGATTATTATCAAGCCAAGGGGAAAGGCATTAAAAATGCCAAGGAGATTCTCAGACTCTTAGAAGCAGTGCAGCTACTGGAGAAGGTGGCCATTATGCATTGCAGAGCGCACCAAAAGGGGAAAATAACAAACGAGATGGGCAATGCTTTTGCAGACTGAGAGGCTAAAAGGGCAGCAGAGGAAGATCCAGTGGAACTGCAGTCTCTGGTTCCAGATGGTTAAATCCAAATTGATACGGAACCCAGGTACCCGAAGGAAGACAATAACCTTATAGAAGATACAGGGGGGCAAGTAAAAGGGGATGGGTCACTACTCCACAGGGCAAAACAGTTGTTCCCACAGCCTTATTATGGGCGGCGCTAATGGTTGAACACAGAAACACCCACTGGGGAGCTGAGGCACTATACAAACATTTGGTCCAGCAGATAGTTGCCCAGAACTTATATACCACCATTAAACAGGTGACCCAACAATGCAAGATCTGTTTACAGAATAATCCCAAATCAGGCCATAAAAATGTCACTAGGACAAATAGGGAAAGGAAATTACTGAGGACAACAATGGCAGATTGATTTTTCGGAACTTGCGAGAAAAGGGGGGTACAGGTATGTGCTGGTGTTGACTGATACCTTTTCGGAGTGGCCAGAGGTATTCCCCTGTAGGACTAATAATGCTCGGGAGGTAACAAAGGTATTTTTATATGAGATAATTCCGAGGTTCGGGGTCCCTGCCGCAATCTCATCAGATTGAGGTCCACATTTCATTGCCAAGGTAGTCCAACAAACAAGCACTTTACTGGGAATTGATTGGCAATTGCACACACCTTACCGGACCGCAGTCAAGTGGACAGGTAGAGAAAATGAACCACCTGATCAAATACAGATAGTGAAACTGGGCCAGGAAGCTGGGATTCCCTGGCCGCAGGCACTGCCTTTGGCACTTTTGAGAATTTGGACTAAACCCCAAAACCAAGGAAGGATTAAGCCCACATGAGATCCTTTATGGGCAACCTTATACTGTACAAAAGGGAATCCATACGCAGGTGGGGGATGAAGCGTTGGATGAATATATGGTCAGCTTGGCAAAGCAATTAAGGAAAATTGAAAAAAACAGTATTTGGTGCCAGGGCACAAGGCCTAGACGGTCCAGTGTACAATATATTACCAGGCGGACTATGTTTATGTTAAATCTCTCTCAGATTCACCTCTGGAATCAAAGTGGGGAGGACCCTACCAAGTTCTCCTGACCACCCATACTGCTGCCAAGGTAGAGGGACTTACACCATGGATACATTATACCCGCCTGAAGAAAGCACCCACACCACAGTGGACAGCAGAAGAAAAAGGACCACTGAAAATCAGGATCCAAAAGCACGTATATGAGTTTGATAATAGTATGGTTGGAGTAGTAGTCACAGCTTGGCAAGAGAATAGCTACTTAAGAATGACTGAGAGAATTGGCCAAGCTCTCAACAAAATCTTGTTGGATACGCACTGCCCTTCCTAGAGGGGAGGGGAAAGTGCTGGTTAATGGGACAGTGGCACTAAATTGGACCATTCCAGATTGGGTAGAGCATGGAAAGTGTAAGATTGGGATAGAAGACAAGCCACAGAAAGGACCTAAGTTTGATTTACTAGTTATTAACTCTACTAGATCTATCTTTGTGGATAGAAAAACTGATGGTAAAGGTGGGGTGGGGGATTGGATGGCGAAACTTGATGGGCATAGGGTGTACCTGGGGATACGGAAATTCTGGGGCAGTATCAGGGGTCAGTGAAGCTGGAAGGTGGAACCAAGGGGAGGGGTGTGATCCTAGGACTGATAAGGAGTCACACTGAGTCTCAGACAAGAATGTACTCAGAACTGTAGGGATGGGAACATCATTCACTCATCATGAAAATATGGCCTGGCCATGTAAGTTACCTTATGGATACTGGTGGTTATGTGGGGATGGTCAGGCACGGAAAGCATTACCTTTAAATTAGACAGGGACTTGCACTGCCGGATACTTAATACCCCAGACCACGGTGCACTGAAGAGATCCCTCAGGAACTCCTGAGGACCCCTTGGATTCAAACTAAGTGTACGTACAACCCCCTAGCTATATATAACAAGGGATACCACAGCTTTCTGAGAGCCCTTATCCCATCTCTAGGAATTCCCCAGCTCAAAACTAATTATCTCTGCAACTCTGGATATCATAGAAAATGCCACAACAGATACATTACGAGCAATCGAAGAAGAGGTATCCTCTTTATCCAAAGTAGTACTCCAGAATAGGATGGCACTAGACCTATTAACAGCCAAGAAAAGAGGGGTATGTACAATAATAAATCAGAGTTGCTGTGCTTACACCAATAAGGATCTAAGAATCGAAGCAGATTTAAGAAAAAATTGGGAAAAGACAAAAGTCCTGCACAGGAAAGTCAGGATGACACCAACTGGGAAGGAACCTTATGGAACTTGCTTACTAGCTGGCTACCAAATCTAGGGTGGTTAAAATAGCTCTTCCTAGCCTGCGACATCTTGGTGCTGCTATGTTTTACCTGTGTAATGATGAGGTGCTCTGCTTGCCTGTGCTGAAATAGTAGAAAGGAGTATGAGATATGGAAGAGACATGAGCTGAGGCAAAAGGCGAAAAGCGCGGCTTATTTTGGGACATGCTGAACAAAATAAAAATGATCTAGCTGGTAGAAGTCATGCTAGATTATAGAAAAGGGGGAATTGAAGAACGAGAACAGGACCCTGCAGTAATAGAGAGAAGGGCCTCACATCAAGAAAAGGGAAAGTAGCTTCACAAAGTCAAAATAAGGGGCAAATAGAGATAGTTTATGTAGAGACTGTTAGAAAACAATGGATTCCAAGCACTTTCACAGACACTAGGTCTGGAATAACAAGGAGAATGAAAGCCATAAAGATAAGGACTTGAGAACAGCCCGAGGACATCTGGCAGGGAGGTGATTAGATGTCTACAGGGCAAGGTGAAACCGGTTCAGGGGATGCCCCCTCTTTGGGGTCAGAAGTTTGCAGCGAGGAAGACTATGAGCTTTCATCATCACCACCTACTACACACGCGCATGGGAGGGGGAGGGACTGCATGCTAATGAGCTCTCAGGAATGTAATGAATATGTACCCGAATTCCTTTCAACTACTGATTATGTCTTAGTTCAGCCTATACCTGTAGCACAATTTTTCCGGACGGTGTGCAAGTTAGGTTGAGTGATCGCCCTTGCACCAGGGCATATGTGCATCGCTAATAAAAACATACCTGCTCTATAGCCTTACAGGCTATAGGGTCTGATTTCTGCATGTCAGACAAAGTTGTTTTCCTTCATAGTGTCTGGTATGATGCTATGCTTTGGTTTAGGAAAAGAACAATGCTGATAACACGTCAATGTTTCAGTTGCTGCTGACCAGTGCTTTAGAGAGTCAAGGCTTCTCAGATTCTTGTACTGTTCCATTAGCAAGAGGGCTGGCGGGTGTGAGGAGTTGGGTGAGGACAGAATTAAGACAGCTGACATAAACTGGGATATTCTATACCATGTGACATTATTCAGAAGGAAAGTTTGAAAAAGGGCAGGGAATTCACTGGGTAGCCCCTGCTGCTTGGGGACTGGCTGTGCATTGGTCAGCAGGTGGTGAGCAACTGTTTGTACATCACTAGTTATATGCATACATATTCATATATATAATTGTCATAACTATTATTATTTTCTTTTTAATTTTCTTTACCTTTTCTCTATCTTAGTAAATAGTTTCTATGTCAACCCACAGGTTATATATTTTTTTCCCCAATTCTCTTTCCCATCCTGCTGGGAAGGGACGGCAGTGAGCAAACAACTGCATGTTACTTAACCACCTGTTGGGTTAAGCCACAGCAAGAAGTTTCATTGATAGCTTTGTCGAATGATGATATTGCGACTGCTATGACATTACACTTAGAAATTACATGTGTGTAACACTGTCATATTCCTTGGCCTAACTTACCATGTTAAAAACTGTGATGTCCAGTATACAACACGCCAGAAAATTGGCATAATTCCATTAGGGATATAACTCCATGGTTTGAAACATTGTTGCTTGCTGTAACAACATATGGAAACTTATTAGTAGTTGTGAAGTCCAAAGTGTTTAACTATTTTCTTTCCTTCTATAAACTCCATAGTATAATAAATAGTATAAACTATAAACTTTGAATACGACAAAAGAAATAACACAGTACTTTTTAAGTAGTCAACCATCAACCACACCAGAAGAGAATAAACTGAATCCTGATTTGAAGTATATTTAGTATTTGACTCATTAAAAATAACACATTTGGACAAGACAGCTTTTTTTTAAAAAGAACCTGCTCAAAGAGACATTTTAATAAGCAATTCAAGGCTTTAGTTTTTCTTTTAGCACTTTCTTCATACAAAGAAAAAAATATTTCTGTAGACAGAAAAGCATTCAACTTTAGTTTGCACAGTAGATTTTTCAAAAGTATCTAGATATACCTCGATATACTAAGACCATTTAGTGTCAAGAAAGTATATTAGTTGTTTCTTCTACAACCCAGCTCAGCTTAGTCACATCTGCATAAACTGATTCTGTTGTACCTTTCGACAGTTACAACAAAGGTAGTGTTTGCTTCAGGAAACAAACAGAAAAAAAAAAAGCCATCGGAACCTTTTTGACAGAGCAGAACAAAAGGCATGGTGTTCATCTACCCAAAGATATCTGTGCTGTTATTTTCCACACTTGTCTTAGTAATGAAATAATGATGAGTCAAGGGGCAATTCAGCCAGTTTAATAGGAGTATCTGCTGAGAAATAATTGATGTTTTCCAGAATCAAACTAGTTAAACCTGTGCAGTGAGGTGTTTTTCTTCTTTATGTGCAGAGCCTAAGTATTTTCAGAGCTATCAAATTAAGATAGTATAACACTCAGTGTGACAGAGGTTTCAAACAAACCTTTAAGATCTGATTAATACTAACACTATATAGCCAACTAATTTAATATTTCTATTTTATAGTCACAAGTCATATACTGTATAATAGTTGCCAGCATATTCTGGAATTACAGGCAAGTGACAAGGCTGTTAAATAGTTTTCACATCATGTATTTACCTAAACGTGTTTAATTAATATACATTGAGTAGTCTAAAACAAAAGGTAAGAAGTTGTGTTACTAAGTCTAGTATTTTACAGTGCTTCCATAAATAACAATATCCTGTCAGTCTCTAGTGTTGGAGACCAACTCTGGCATCACATTGCACACAATGGACACCTTAAATGTAACGACACTGCACACATCTGCAAGATGTGGAACTAGCCAACTAAGGCAAATGAGATACAGAAAGAGTGAATATCCATTCACGCTTCCCATCTTTTATTGATTATTTCCTTCCTGCCAGAAGAGAGCAAGTGAGCAGTTTCAGATTACTGATTTTTTTTTATTTTATTTTTTGTCAGGGAGGCTTAGACTGGACATTAGGAAAAGCTTAATCACCACGAGGGTAGTCAAACACTGGAACAGGTTTTCTAGTGAGGTGTTCAATGCCCTGTGCCTGTCAGTGTTGAAGAGGCATTTGGATAACGCCCTCAGCAATATGCTTTAACTTCTGGTTAGCCCTGAAGTGGTCAGACAGCTGCACTCATCTTTGAAGATCATCTGAACTATTCCTATGCCCAACTGAACACTATTCTAACTTCAATGATTATATATGCACAATTACAATAACCCCTTACATATGCTCCTTGAATATGAGACAAGTCTATTAATCTCTACATTCATAATTTATGGAATTAATTTTCATATCCAAAGCCTTAAAATTATGGAGCATTCATCAAGGCATTTCCTGGCAGATAACTGAAGTTGTTAAAAAAAACTTACTTCTATCACTTTTACAACAGAAGAAACCTATTATGAAATTTAAAACATTAACAGGAATATTTAGGTGCTTAATTAGAACTAGAGTTATTACAAATAAATGCCTACCAATAAATGCAGATATGCTTTTCTTCACCTCTTCTCTCACCCTCCTGTAAACTTACAATCTTCAAATGTCACATCACACAGGTAATACTTACATACTAGTAATAAAAAAAAAAATCCCTACCATTAAAAAAAGAAAGCCATGAAATATTTCTTTAAGAAAATCCTATTTGAAGAAAACTTACCTTGGAGCAAGAGTAACAAAGGAGCTATTACTTTCTGCAGGGCTGGAGTTAACAGCAAGCTTGCATCTATTATAAATTGTCTAAAAGACAATTAAATTTTTATCAGTGATCAGGAAAAAAGTACAACGCGTACTTAAAAACAACAAGTCCCATTTTAAACACATTTCCTTTCCTCTGAATTTACATTTGGGAGCAATTAAAGTAATAAACACTCAACATGCAGTCTGCATGCAGGAAAAGAAAGTAAAATGGAAGTGTTTTGATGCTGCTGAAATAGATTAAAAAATTGCTATAAACAAAAAGAATTCTAAAACGTGAAAGATTTGTTGTTTTATGAGAGCAACAAAATTAACTGTAACAGACAAGCTGTCATGCAAAAAGTGACGTGCTAAGTTTAAAAAGATGCTATTAGAGAACTTTATCTGTTGCTTCAGATATAGTATTCTGCAATTACAAATGTAAAAACAAACAAAAGAGATACCTCATTTTACATAACGGAGTTGAAAATCTTACAAACTTCTTACCGTACTGACATCCAAAGGCAGTATAAATACAATTAGAAAGCAGAGATACCAAGCCAGTAATGTTGCAATGATCACCAGCCTATGCTGTTTCTTGAAGTCTCCATACCGATGCAGTAGGAATAAGGCCAGAAAAAAGACAAACACGATCTCAAGGCCCAACGCTGCACCACTCATTATTGAAGGTTTGCTTCAGACACACAGTGCAGCTCACATAAGAAGGTTGATGAGAACTGTAAGACAAGACATCATTTAATTACATTAAAATCTCTCAAAGATATTTAGGCAGAAAAAGTTTTCAATATACATTTTTGAACTTACTAACAGGTTTTTCTGATTTCAGTTAAAGAGAATGGAGAAGATTTTCAGCAAGATGCCTTGAACTCTTCTGCATCTTCATGGTCCAGAAGATCCTGAAATCATTTTTTTGTCCACAAATAAGACTATAACCCTAATTTTTAAGATAACTACTGGTTTAAAAAAATAATTTTCCATTTTATTCTTTGCCTAGAAGAATTCAAGTAATTTGAACAAAGGGAAGGTTTAAAGTTAAGTGTTTCCAAAAAGCTACTGAGAAACTTCTATTTAATGGACTGCTCATCAACTGTGAACTTAAATTCTCTACTCAAGAGTTAATAGAGCATAAAAATACAGCAAAGCTACTTGCAATGCAGTTCTTCTCAAATTTCATAAGAGGCAATGTGTTAGCTAGCTAATTCACCTTCCTACTTTTCGTCTGCTCTTCTTCAGAAGAACACAGGTCTCCACTCATTATTAGACTTGCTATATTTTCCTTTCCTCAAGACTGCTAAAAATTCTTAGAAAGCTCATCCTCACACAGGCATGCTATTAAGCAAAAGACCAGTGAGCTGCACAAATCTGTTAGAGAAAATATCACCACCTTGTTATACAGTTGGTAAAATTGCTTCTGATCTTTAACACTTCATACATTAAAAAAATAAAATAAAATGTTTACCCTGCTCAGACTAACTTGCTTTTCCATCAAAATTACCATTTTATTTGCTTTGATTGAAAGACTTTTTGACATCATTTCCTCGCTGCTCTATTTTTAAGTGTTTTTAACTGTCACTGAACTCCAGAGATTTAAAACAAATGCTACTACTAAAATTTCAGTCAATTAACTCAAATTCTGTTTCTTTTACTATCTCTAGGTACACAGCTAAAATATGTTATGTGAGCACTACACACTGAAAATTGCTTTCTTTCCAGTAAAGAATTTCAAAGTTTGTGATGCCAGACTTCCTTTAGGAAGTCCTTTAGGACATATACAACAGTTATTCTCTGAATTTTCCCTGAAGAATTGTTTACCACCATTTTGCTCCTTTTGCATTTAATTTCCAAATAGTGAAAGCAGTCTATTTACTTCTTATCGGCTGTCATACACAGAGCACCCCATATTCCGAAAATAGGCTGAATTACCTTCTTGTATCTTATGAAAGATGTACACATTCACTTCCTATATTCTGTCTGTTTTTAATAAGTTTATCAAATAATCGGTAATTTTATGAAGTCAAAACATCTCCCTACTATCTGCCTGCATTATATTTTGGACAGCTAATTTGTAATTCATGAATCCAAGATATCTAATCTGCTTGATAGGTCATTCTATGTAATTCTATTGTACTATTCTCATTTCCTCAGAAAACAAAGTCTTTTGCATTTATAGTATAATAGCTAATTCCACTAAAAATACAGAGCTGCTTCTTCACTCAAAACCAATTACATTAAAGCAGGGCTATCTGACACATGCAGCTTTGGATGCCCATCACAGCCACACCTTATGCTATGCAATCAAAATTATACATCCTACCCTCCATGAATCATTCCTATAGAACTTTTTACTACAGTAACACGTAGGAAGCTGTAATCAATATAGAACGTGAAAATTTTGTGTGCAAGGTGCTGTACTCACTTCTTACTCAGAGATTTCAAAAAGGTTACAAGCATGTACTAAAGACACTAAAATCAAGAGGGAATTGAACTTAGCACAGCCTCAACTCACTTTCAAAGATTCGGTCCAAAAATGTTAGACAGAAAACTGTAAAAATTAGTTCTAGGGAAAAAAAAAAAAAATAAAAGTCCTGCAAAGAGAGAAACACATTTCTTGAGAGGAGCTCTTATTGTGAACAAAATCTTAGGTGGACAGCCACATCTGGGACTTGCTAATAGAATCAGGACCTAGAATATATTACTGCAGAACATGCTTGCCTGTAGGAAACAGCATTTGCCTCTGAAGCTGGCTGTTAGCTCACAGAAAGATAAAATGATTGCCCACCATCCTGTTTCTCAACTATTAGCACTCCCCAGAATCAGCTGGCCAAAACTGCTGAACCCTTTGAGAATTTTCTCCTGAGATCAGAGAACTACTTCAGAAGAGCTCTCCCTGCTCCGATGTTTCTGTTAAGCCATTACATGCAGTAACAAACTTATTCACTGAAAGGAAGAGTATCTATTGACACACTCCCTTAATGTAGAATAAAGCACCTACAACTTAACATAATTTAGATCAAAAGCTGTTTCATTTTAGACACAGGCTTTAAAACTATATGTTTTGAATCTTATGACTGGAAGAATTTGGGTAGCCCCATATAGGACAAGAGCTGCAAAATTCCTACAGGAAATCTAAGATCCAAACACGGCTAAGGGTTTAGCAAGACCCTAAAAGGGTCAGTTCACACTTTAATTACCTCAGAGACTCCCTGCTACCATGTCTTAAATTACCTTGCCAGCCTCAAGACTAACCAAGCGCAGGGGTACTTCATTACAAATGAACTAAGTGCTCACTTAGCCTGGCAAAGAAATTATATGTTACTAGATGAAACAGCATAAAACCAACCCTGCCGTTTCTTAAAGATTCTAAACAGCACTCAATTTTATAACAAATGTATGTCACAGAAAGGCTAAAAATAGCAGTGCACATCTGTGAAGAAAGGCCCACAAGGAAGTTAATGAAGTGTGAAAGAGATGCTGTAAAGAACAACATCGAATACAGCCAAAGCATACCGAAAAAAACATCTGTGCTGCAGTACCTCAAGCTGATTCCACAGCTCTGGAGCACAGGTAAGAAGAAAGCTGCCACATCCAGCACACTATCAATGCTGAGTTCCATGGTGAGCTCCTGCCTTTCTGTCACACAGCCATCTCCTGGCTGCCCCTGAATGCTTTCCAGCACATTTGGCAAAAGAAAAAGACTCTGCCATAACACCTGTGACAGGGTTCTGATGCCTGCCCTACTCTGTGAAACCATCCGGTAAGAATCCCAAAGAAATGCTTAGACCTTCTGCACCAACATAAGTGCTTAACCCTAAGCTTTAGAAACTTTCATCTTTAAAAAGTACAGTGGACTATCTCACGTTTTAGAAATACTGAAAGGAAGAGATGAAGAGGTAACACCACACTGAAAAACAACCCCTTCAGACACTTTCATGCTCAGCTCTCCTCAGTCAGTTGTGTTTTCTTTTGTTGTTGTTGTTTTGTTGTTTGTTTTTATTTCCTCTCAAATCCATAGCACACACTGACCCTTGCACCACAGGGAACAGATAAGCAGATGACAGACTATCTTAGCACAGACAAAACTACCTACAGAAAGAAACTGGCCTTCAGCTGCCCACGAGAGCTGACAGTTACCCCACTGTACCATTTTGAAGAAATAATCTCTGGAATGAGCCAGTAAACACAATCTGCATAGCTTTGTTCTTCTAAGAAACAGTGATCAAACCACACACCTACTAGTACTTCATTAGTACCAGCAATTTCAATTATCTTGGAATGTATGCAATCACAGAATATCCTGAGTTGGAGAGATCCACGAGGATCATCGAGGCCTGCCCCTGGCTACACACACAACCACCCAAAAACCAGACCACACGTCTGAGAGTGTTGTCCAAACACTTCCTGAACTCTATTAAGCTTGGTGTCGTAACCACTGCCCTGCAGAGCCTGCTCTTCTCCAGGAAGAGAGCTTACAAGCAAGGGAGGGACAAACTTTTTACCTGGCCCGATAGTGACGGGACAAGGGGGTATGGCTCTAAACTAAAAGAGAAGAGATTTGGCTTAGATGTTTGGAGGAGATTCCTTGCTCAGAGGGCACTGAGGCGCTGGCACTGCTGCCCCGAGAACTGTGGTGCCCCATCACTGGAGGTGCTCAAGGATGGGGAACCTGGGCAGCCTGAGCTGGTGGGGGCAACCAGCCCACAGCAGGGTGGTTAGAATTGGGTGGGTTTTGATGTCCCTTCCAACCCCTACCACTCTATGATTCTATGATAATGTACGTCAACAAGATTTAAAACTAACTAAACATTTAATTTTTGCATATAATACTCTGGAAATAATAACAAATCAGAGAGAACACCCTGAGGGGTGGCACTAAGATGTACAACATGAAAGCTGTGCAGCTGCAGGATGAACCCAGAAGAACAGAACTTGCGACATGAGTTCGCACAGAACAGGTGTCACTGAGGAGGCCTTCATGTGGTTACAACCATAACGCTGCACTGAGACAGACAGACCGTTCGGAAAATCAGAACTGAAATCGTAATTAAGCCTTATTTATCTCTATGGTCGTGACACGGCTGCGCCCGGCCGAGCCCCATATGCCACGCGTCGCGCTGCTGCGGGCACGGCCCTGTCCGCAATGGGAGGCTGTGAGGAGCGGGTCGCTGCGCGCAGCGCCGCAGGTGCGGGGCGGGCTTCCACAAAGCGCCGAAGCACCGACAGCCACGCTGTGACACAGCCCGGCGCGCTGCCGGGGCCGCGGAGCCCGGTGCGGAGGCAGTGAAGGCGCTGCAACGCACTGCCCAGGGTCCTCGGGAGAAGATAAATCAACAGAAAATAGGCTAAAAGCCGAAAAACGAGCGTCAGATCCCCCGCTTCCTCAGCACCCGGCGGAGCCCGGGCCCCGCTGGCCGCCCGCAACCCAGAGACGGGAACCGGGGTCGGGCCCAGGCCGTCCGCGCTCCCCGCCGCGCCGCCCCGCCCCGCCCGTGACTCGGCGCTGCGGCCCCGGCCCGCACCGCCCCCTCACCGCGCTCAGCAGGCGCTCCCTCGCGGGGCACGACCGCCCTCCATGCTCACTGCCGCCTCTCCCCCGCGTGAGGCCTTAAATCGCCGCTCACACAGCGCCGCCCGGCTCCTTCCGCGCCGCGGGGCCCGGCACCGCCAACATTTCCCCTCCTCCGCCGCCGTCGCCGCCGTCGTCACCGTCTCCGCCCGGGAGGCGGGCGCAGGATGCGGAGGTGCGAACTATAACTCCCGGCAGCGCCCGCGGCGGGCGCCGAGTGGTTTCCGGTCGGTCGGGATGCCGCGCGTGCGGCGGGACAGCGCGCGGCTTGGCGAGCACTGCGAGGAGCAGGAGTCTCCCACGCAGGCATCCTCCGCCATGCTCAGGTACGGGTGCCGTGTGGTGTACTCAGCCCTCTTGGGGGGGGGGGGGCCGCGGATCACCTGGGAGGAGGGATGGGGGGAGTGCGTGGGGCTCGGCGGGTGTGGGGGCAGGGGGAGGGAACGAGCGACCGACCGAGCGTGGCTCTGTGAGGAGCGCTCTGCGCTGAAGGCGCGAGGGGAGCGCGGGCGCGGGGGTCGCTGAGGCGCGCGGGTCACTGAGGCGCGCGGCCCTCCCTCACGCTGCCCGCGCGCTGCTGGCGCCCAACGGCCGCGCGAGGCGGGATGGGTGCTGAGGAAGAGTTGAGGGACCGCCCCGCTCCTCCGGGGAGGGGGGAACTGGGATTAAAATTAAACTTTTTTAGTGGGTATTGTCACCCTACTTGGAGATGTGGGTTGTTAGCGAGAGCTGCAGCGAGACCTGCTTTCTGCCAGGGGGCTCTCTGCCGCGCCTTTCTGTACTCTGTCGGCCTCCAGAGAACGTGGCAGCGGCCTTGCAGAATGCGGGTTTCCCTGAATCTCGGAATCCCTCATTCCCTGCAGAAAACATCTCCAGGAGATCCCTTCCTCTGGCAGCAACGTCTCCACTGGCTTCAGCTGGGACTGGGACTCCAGCAAGACTTCGGAGTTGCTCTCAGGCATGGGGGTGTCGGTGCTGAGGAAGGACAAGCTGGGCAACGAGAACACCCCGCAGGAGCCACTGCTGCCGGCCTGTACTCCCCACAAGCGGCTGAAAGTGAAGGAGAAGGAGTTCGTCATCGTGCGCAGGCCTCGGCTGCTCCGAGAGGCAGAGCCAGGTACTGGCAGGCGGCCCTGCCTTCCTTTACCCTGCTAAATTAATAGGAACTAGTACTGCAGCCATCCCCAACATAATTTTGAAACCTGGGGACTCGAATTTTTTATGTAGAAATCTTAGAACTGAGAAACTGGGCCTGCCAGACTACAAGAATCCAGATGTGTATCTCTCACTTGCAGGGTGTCGGGGGACAGCCACTCCACTCCGTTGGGGTTGGACTGCAATGGGTGCAATGGTCCCTGCTGGAAAGCTGTAGGAAAGGTGCAGCAGAGGCTCGGGGCTGGCAGGGGAAGGATTCAGTCCTCAGAGCAGAGTAGTAGAAATACCCTCAAACACTTCTGCTTTTAGATGCATGAGCTCTGGGCCATAGGCAACTGTTCTGGAGCTCCAACATGTAGAATTCTTTCCTGGGCAGACAGAAGCACTGTCTGTGTATCTGTTTGTGAGAATTTGGGGTTGCACACTTTCTTAAATAGTTTCTGAGAGATGTTTTGAATAGCACTTTGCAGTACCTACTTTTCTCTGTGTACTATACAAATGCGTACCTCCCTTGGGGCTCCTTCTGTGGATGTAAGGTATGTGGTAAGGATGGGCATTTCAGCAGGGGAGTATAGAGACATGGATTTCTGAGATGGTCCTTCTAGGCATGTCTTTCCCTTCCTGCATTTGGGGAAGCATACAAGCCTTAGAATACAAATGAAATAGCTGAGATGCTCTAATTTCCTGAAGTATATTTCTTGAAATGAAGAGATGAAAGAGGGATGAGTAGTATGTAGAGTCCAGGGACAGACTGTAGTGGTCCTTCTGGCAACCAAACTGAATAAGGCATCAGCAGGCAAAAATGACCAGCTTTAACTAGAGCGTGTTCACTCTTTCCCTAAAGGTGTTTCTTGGGATGAACTTCCAGATGAACTTCTACTGGCAATCTTTGCATATTTGCCCCTGAACGACTTGTTGAAAGTTTCCATGATTTGCAAGAGGTGGCATCGTCTGTCGTAAGTATTTCTTCTCATCACTTAATGCTAAGAAAAAAATTGCTTCCGTAGGTTGATAAATGATTTGGTTTTTGCCTTGCATGTTCAAGTGTGATTCAATCTATTATGTGAGTTGTAAGTACGTGTAATCTCAAAAGACAACTCAACTATTTTAGCATTATTAAATTGTAGTAAATGGCTTTTCTTCCTCTCAATCTTTTGTGAGTCTGGAAAGTTTCTGTAGTTGTACACATAAATATGACTTTTCCTTGCTAATGAGTAAAATTCTGCTCCCTAGGTTTGATGAATCACTCTGGCAGACTCTTGATCTGACTTGTAGAAGTCTGCTGCCAGGAGTTATTGGACAGTTGCTACCTGCAGGTGTTACTGCGTTCCGCTGCCCAAGATCTTGCATTGGGAATCCGCTGTTTAAAACCATGAAGTAAGGCTTTCAGTCTGTACTGAGTCATGGAACTGTGTCAAATCTTCAGTGTTTCTCTCTGTTTTTTTTTAACATCTTCACCAGTAGCAGTGTTTGTCATCTCTGTGGAGTGTGGAATAGCTGATCAGTGGTTAGGCATGTGTTGAAATAAGATCTGTATTCATCAGTCAATTATTAAGAAATAAGCTAACATGATATTTGGGAGTATACTTCCAGCACCATCATGCTCTTGCAAGCCATTTCTTGTAGAATCCAGAAATGGGAGTCTCATCAGCATTCTTATGTGTGAACCTCAAAAAGCTTGTGTAACTCCAGCAGGTGTTGTGATGAATCCTGTTAAGTACCTGAAAGATAAAAGTTCTGAAGTTTTGACTGGTAGGTTATCGGTATGGCCAGCAAGCTTAATAGTACGCACGGTGTGCAGCTGAACTTCACGAATACAACTCCTCTCTGTAAGCTTTGCACACTTGTACAGTATTGCATATGTTTATGGTGTGTGAAATTTGTAGTTGCTTTTTAGTGTAGTATTAACCATGCTTTCTCATCTCGTAGGCCTCTCAGAGTTCAACATATGGATTTGTCAAATTGCACAGTATCTGTTGCAGATCTCCAGAGTATTCTTTGTCGTTGTGAGAGACTGGAGAACCTCAGCTTGGAGGGACTAGTGCTTTCTGACGATATTATCAAGTGAGTGAAATGTTTGGGGATACTCTATAAATAACTTATGTTCAATGCTGTTCTTTTGTGCAGACTAGGGACAGAATAAGTTGGAGTTGTCCCCTGTGGGAGTTGTTTGAAATGGCCAGCTCTAGGCACTTAATGGATTTAGCTGTCAGGTTAAATGAGCTGCCTCTTTCCTATCTGTCCAAGAGACCAGGTGGGGAAGGAACACTGCTCTGGAAGATTTTTATTTTTTTTTTTTTTTTTTTTTTTTTTTGTTCCTTTTTCTGAAATTTCTCAGAGTACTTGGAAGCTTGAGGAACTGCTTGTCTCTATGGGGGTTGTGTCCCTTCACTATTCCTGCACATGAGCTGCAGAGCTATTTTTATTTTCCAATTTCTGTGCTCCCAGGATGCGTTCACGTTTAGTGTACATATTCTTTTATATTTAAAGGAGTTCCAGCAACTCTTCTGTCAGGTGCTCTGTGTGTTTCTGCACCATTTCTCATTTCTTTGTTGACCTTCACTGATAAAAGTATCTGAAAAATTAGACTCTGTCAAGCACATGAACTGTTCTGTTAAACAGGAAAAACGCTAATGGGTGTGCAATCAAACTCCAGTTCAATAACATCAGATGATTATGGAGGTGCTAGGAACCAGGTTAGATGGTTAACGCTGTGGGTCACCTGCTTTCTGCTCTTGAGTTTCTTGATGCTTTTCTCATACCAGGGAGAAAGAGTGCCAATAAACCAGTATTGTTTGCCTTGTGATGCCAAATAAAAAGCATCTGAAAATTGTTTACAAATTAAGCAACAATTATGAACTTTATTGCCCTGTGTACTAATATAGTGGTTGTAAGAGCAATGCTGTTTGGAAATGTGGGTTTCTTTTTTTTGTTTGTTTGTTTTTTCCTTAACTAACCTCTGCTTTGCATAGAAGTGATTTCCAAAATGAAATGATTGAGTCATAGAATCATTTGAGTTGGAAGGGACCTTTAGAGGTCGTCTCGTCCAACTGCTCTGCAGTGAACAAGGACATCTACAGCTAGAACAGTGTGCTCAGAGCCCCGTTCAGCCTGACCTTGAATGTCTGGAAGGATGTCCCACCACTTCTCTGGACAGCCTGTTCCAGTGCTTTACTACTACATGCTATAGTGAGATTGTTTAGTCTTATGTAGAGGTACAATGATCTTGAATAGGTCATGGTGTTTGTTCAATGAGGTGTAACAGGAGAAGGTAAAAAGGAATTATTTCCCATCCAGTTTGGCTTATACACAAGCATGTCAGGAACATTATGTAAATAGACAAGTGTCCTTCATCAAGTTGTGCTGTGGTGCAGCAAGAGGTTGAGATCCTTAGTAACTCTTTTAGTAGGTCAATTTACTAAAGATGCAGTGCTGCACATTCAACAAATAATTCTATGCCTGGAATCTTCACTTTAAACGTTATCATGTATCTTAGCAATAATAGCAATGTTCCAACATTTTATCAGATTTCTCTTTTTTTCTCTTTTACAGGAGCATTGCTAAGAATCCCAGCCTGATACGGCTAAATCTCTGTGGGTGCTCAGGATTTTCTGCAGAAGCCTTGGAGCTGATGTTAAGCAAATGTTCTATGTAAGACAAAAATAGGTTTTGCTATTCCTACTTACTTTACTGTTAACTCCTGAGGAGAATTGTTCTTTTTATTTTTTTTATAAGCATTACAATTGTATTTGTCTGTCAATATGTTTCTTATGAGACTTATTATGTTCTCAAACACTTAACTGTAGGTTATTTCCTAAATAATTATATAATTTCTTTCCATCAAGCTATTTTCATCTTTAATAGCAAAGAGGTACTTCAGTAATTACTTGTGAGTTTCTTCAGTCATCCTTAAAGGAAGTCTTGGTTGGTTAAAAACCCATCTGATTTGATTATCTTGTATATTTGATTTTCCTAATGAAAGCAATATGTAATTCTCACAGCGTGAAAGCATACAAGTTTGAGGAAGACTCCATCTGAATGTGGAGTACAAGAGCTCCCTATGCAGTCAGAGAACAGTATGAATGGCAGAAAACATGATGCCCTTCTATCCATGGTAGAACAGTTCTTCAGTTTTTGAAGCACTGTGTTCAGATAGACAGGTCTAGTGATTAAGCCATCTGCTGTCAGAAGTCACTGAATTGAGCTCCAGTAGATGTGGGATTTACACCCTGATCTCTTTGCTGAGCTCTTGTGAGATGTTGGACAAGGTACTTAAGTTGTTTCTGCGAAATAATATTTTTAATCAAACTGCAGTAGATCAGTGGACAGACAAAACCTTAATCCTGCTCTGGGTAGTTAATGCTTACTGCTGCTGGGTCTGATCACTTGGATACTGAGCTTCTTAAAGAAAGGCAGTGTCTGTACAATGCACAGTGCATAAAGATCAGGTCTGCCATCTGCTTAAAAAAAACAACAGTATTTTTAAATTTACATAATGATTGACAGCTAAAGGCTCTAGTGAGGCTGTTTACTACGCCTTTGTCCTCTGGTTACATCTCTAGCAGCTGCACACAAAACAGTACTATGACTAGTGATATGCTATTGGCAGTTGAGCACGTAGTTGAGGTAAACTCACAACCTGACCAGTGCATATATACAACTATAAAGTATTTTATGATAATAGTGTAATTGGTCACCTGACCAGTGCTGATAAGTGATAGTGAAAGATTGGCGTTTCTCCCTCTCAGTGTGAAGATCTGGTCAGTGGGAACAGGTACACATCACCAACCAAATATAAGATGAAAAGAACTGTCTCCTCTTGACCATTTAACTTCCTACAATGATCGTGAATCATTTTGATTGAAAGTGATCTTGGGAAGTTGCTTTGACTCTTTGCCCACAGCAGGTTCTAAACTCAGTGCTGATCAGAGCTTTGTCTAGTTGGGTCTTGAATACCTCTACAGAGATTCCTCACAGCCTATCTAGGCAACCTGCTCCAGTGCTTAATTATTGTCACAGAGAAATCTGTATTAATACAGGAACTTCGGTAGTAGATGTACCACAGTTTGAATTCTTATATATATCTAATACAGTTGATACTTCTAAGGCAAAAACTTCTATTTCAGTTATTCTTCCAAACAGTTCTTTGTTGGTTTGTGTGTAGGTTGGAGGAGCTGAACTTGTCCTGGTGTGACTTCACAGCCACTCATGTCAAAACAGCAGTCAGTCACATTACTTCAAAAGTAACCCAACTAAACTTAAGTGGATACAGACAGAACCTACAAATGTCAGGTAAATAGCAGCATGGCAAATATTTATTCTACTAAGAAATAAAGCAGCAGGGTTCATATTTTCTTCTGACTGCTGTCCACTGTAAAGTATTAGAAATACTGTGTGCTAAGACTGATTTTATGCTCTGTATTGCTTTATGTTTGCATTGTCAGAAAATCCTACTAATTTCTCCAGCTTAGCCACAAGGAATGAGATAATTTGTCTTCTGAATTTAAAAATAGGTGGAACTCATTTCATCTTCACTTGAAAAGTATAGCTGCACATTTGAGCTAAGTCCCGCTAGCAGAATAGATTGAATGGATCTCATGTTCAACTGTGAAACAGCCTTTCTGATATTGTGGAAGGGAGCTTAGTTTTTGGATCATGTTAACAGTTTATGGGCTAGTTCAGCCCAGTGCTGTGATTAGTGGGGCGGAGGGATCCTCAGAATCCGCGCCTCCAGAAAGGGGAAATGGGATCCCAAATAATTAAAAACAGCAGCAACAATCTGAGGAGAAACAAACTAATTTACTAAATATGGTATTGGAATGCAAGATAACACACTATAATACAATATAATTAGAATTGGAGTTAATAAATCAAATGGAGAGAGATTGTCTGAAAGCTGAAGGCCTTACAGTAGCAATGTGGCAACGTGTGTGGTTGGGATGAGCAGCAGGGAGGAGAGCCAAAGGAAAAAAGGGACATCAGGTGACCATGCCAGGGGTTATATCTCCTCTCTGAATGCAAAGCCCCCTGGGGTATGGAGTTGTTCTTCTCTTCTGGACAGGTGCCAGGAACTGGAGCATTAACTCTTTAACTGCCAGTGCACTACATGATGTTATGATGTGGAATACCAATAACCAAAAATCAGAAAACCATGACAAGGCTTCTGCTGTTGTGGCTGCTGAGAATGTAATTCAAAAAAAGAATAGGCATAATAACTACTTAGGTTCTGGCCCAACAGATATTACGTTACAGATCCTACAGTTAATTCAGAAGGCAAATAATATAAGTATGTATGGTGTTGAAAGCAAATACGTGTTCATAACTGAAAGGTGGGCTGACTGTGACCTCTTTTCAGATGTTAAAACGCTGGTGGAAAGATGTCCTCTCCTTGTGCACTTAGACCTAAGGTAAGAACTCCTGTACAGGTAGTCCTTAAGTCCTTATGGTTCAAGGGATTGGTAATGATACTGCTCTGCAGTACCCATATAGGAATAGTTAATAGTTGAATAGGATTGCACAGCCAAAAAGTTGCTTCCTAGGTTAAACTTAAGAAAAAATTACTATCTGTTTTGACTTAATCTGGAATAAGTAACTAACTTAAAAATTTCTTTTTTACCTCAGTGTAAATAGTATGTACATAAAGGATTTGTTAACTAATAAATGGTAGCAGTCAACAGGTAAAATAAAAGGAAGCATTTAGGCATGTAAAGCTTATGAGCTTAGAGTACCCTAGTGAGAGTTTCTTTCAGCTTTCATCCTACGTGGCCACAGAATGTTTTGATTTTATTAAAAAAAAAAAAAAAAAAAAAAAAAAAAAAAAAGATTTTGACTTTCTGCTGCAGAAAATCTACCTGCGGAGAATTTCTGCTTCATTTGCCCCTCAGTGAAAATCAAAACATGACACACACATTAGAAATGGGTTATTTCTATATTGAGCAAGAAGTACTCTAATGGTAGAAAAACAAGTTGATGTTTATTACACTTCTCAGCTTGAATTTTAGAGATATCAAATTTACTTCTGTTTTATAATTAAAGGATAAATTCTAATTAATATGCTCTTGTACAGCGACAGTGTGATGTTGAAGCCGGAGTGTTTCCAATATTTTCATCAACTCATCTATCTGCAACATCTCTGTTTGAGCCGATGCTACCAAATATCACCTGCCGCCTTAGTGTAAGTAATCCCTAAATGGCTTTGGTTTACTAATTCAGAGGATAAATAATTTTAAACATGCTTTATTTTAGGCTTAAGAACTGCAAGTACTGTTTTGATAAACTTGCTGGTACAGGCTAGGAATAAAAATGTGATGACTAGATTGTCTACCTTTGAGAATACAGACTGGAACCAAAGGTATCTGAGATAATGTTTCCATGGTATTGGTCTGTAGTTGTGGAACTTGCTGCTCAACATGTGCCTCGTGTCTCTGTTTGAAGGCATTACTTTGAGGTTCCAGTCCTGTCAATGACAGTGTCAGCATTAGGCTTTTGATTGTGCAGCAATTAATTACTTGCTTTCAGAAAAGTTAACAGAATGAATAGTACTTACTGACCAGTGGGTGTCAGAATCTGTATATACCTTCCCTTTCTGTGCACCTGCATCAGTTATTGGTTGGCACTGAAACACAGCTTAGAGTTATTTGTTTGAGGGCATTTTTTTTTTTCTGCCTTTCATTATTACAATTATTTAGCTCTATCCTGTTTTACGTCGGAAAGAGTATGTCCTCAAGTAAAAATCTGGAGACTTTAGCCTAAAAAACTCAGTAAAAGTACATTTATCTAGTTTGGGTATAGACTGCAAAAAATGCTTTCGGTATAATGATTAACTTCTCATTGCTCTCTTTCTAGAGAACTTGGTGAAATTCCAACATTAAAGACTCTTCAGGTATTTGGAATAGTGACTGATAGCTCCCTGCAGCTCCTCAAGGAGACGCTTCCTGACATGAAGATCAATTGTTCACATTTTACAACTATTGCAAGGCCAACTGTTGGCAATAAAAAGAACCATGAAATTTGGGGTATCAAATGCAGATTGTCACTGAGAAGCCTTAGTGGCTAATGATCTTGTATGATGGATGCCATGGATGCACTGTGTAGTGAAGCTCCTTGAGAAGCAGAATGTCAGAGCACATCTAATCATAGTTCTGTTTTTATAAAGTATTGTATCTTGGTCTTACGCCATAATGTAGTTCTATAAATATGTTTATACTCTTAAAAAAAAAAAAAAGCCTTTAGAAATCTGATGATCTGTAAGCAATTGTAGAAACTTAAAAAGCCCTTTTGTTTTAGGAGAGCTACTTCAAAAAAAAAAAGAAACTGTGGAACAATCACTGTAATGAAACTGTTACAGCCTTTATTTAAACTGCTGCAGGTTCTGATGCAGCTATGGTTGTTCTTAGGTGTTGTAAAGGTGCTTTCGATTAACTCTTCCAGCTCTGCAACTCTTGGAAAAATCAGTGGAGGTACTAGATGTCTTAGAATTCCGCTGGTCTAGAGTTTACGTAACTCAAATCAAATAATGCTATCAAAACTATTAAAATTATTAACTGAGTGATGTGTATACTAAGATGTGAAGCTACCCTGTTTGGGAGAGGGACAGAGGAGTGAGTCTGAATTCACTGAACGTGGAAAGGGTAAGGCAGTGTTGGAATGGAGGTATACAGGAAAGCACTTAAGAGCTCAATACTGTACAAATAAGAAGCAATACAAATGAGTTGCTGTGAAGTTTTTCTTCAACAAGACTTCACATTGCTTTTCCTTGCTTAAGTGAGCTTAAATTAGGAACGTAGTCTCAAAACTTCTTACATAGGGTCTTTGAGCTGCATTTAGCATATTGAAAGAAATACTTGCAGGATCAAGTATCTTGGAACTCAGAGCAGCAACAAAAACTGGGGCTGCACTGTAGGAATTTTGAGAGGAACTCCTTTGGTGCTATTAAGAGATATCCATTTCTCTTTTAGCTTAAGTTAGCTTAAGTTTCTAGTATCATTTAACTTACTATATCTTTTAACACTAACAGGAAAAGCTAACATTGTCGCAGGAAAAGCTGAATAACTAACTAAAACAAACAAACAAAGAAAAACCAATCTCAGACTAGGGACAAGTAATGAGCCCCCCACCTCTGGGGGAAGGGACCTGGCTCAGTCCATTCCTGCTCCCAGTCTTGCTGTGGGCTAGGCATGTTCCAGGGATAAGGGTAAGCATTATCTGAAGAGTCTTCTAGCACAAAACTTGTAAGCAGTGAGCAACAGTAGGGGATATACCATTGTTGTGGTAAATGGGCTGTTGCATAGGTATAGCGTCTTCCAAAGTCAGTCCAAAGATAAAAAGCTTAGTAGTAAGTACACAACAAAGTAGTGTGGAAAATTGCTTGTTTGCAGTTTTAGATTCATGCCTTAAATTACTTAAAAAGTTAACTTCAGTAGGGAAGGTGTATCTATTTGTAATTCTTCTCTCTCTGTATAATGTAACCCCATAAAACTTGTTTTGCATTTAATAAAAAGCTAAAGAATTGCTATCTTGTACAGAATGACTAATGATTTGCCATCAACATTTTGGCATGACTAAAAAAGCAGAAACTTGTCCAGTCAGTCTGACCAACTGTGATTTAGGTGACAGGGTATCATAATGTCATGCTTAGTAAATGAAAGGAAGGTGAGCACATTAAACACACACACACACACATTTTTAAGTTGAAATCAGGCCTGGGACAACTTAAGCATCTATTAAACTTTTAATTTTATTACATAATGTATAAACTTAAAAAAGCAAAGATGACATGTTTAGTTTAGCAGAACACAAGTGCGGACTGGCACTAAAAGATGACACCATGGATTTGATTTGATTCAGCAGGTAGAAGAGTTCAGTGCCAGTCCAGGCTAATTAAATCAGTGTTACACCAATACTCAGCCCTGTCACAGAACATTGTCTACAAGGTAAGTTGTCTGTACTGCTTTCCTTTATAACAAAGGATTTTACAATTCTTTAATAAAAAAGGTAGCTGCTTACTGATTATCTATTATAGATCTCTAACCCATCCTTGTTATTTAAATCAAGCATTCACCAGTAAATGCTATAACACAAGTGCAATTAAAATACAGACAAAACCAGTAGAGGCCACTCATGAGTAGGTCAGGTTTACATTTTGCTAAGTAGCAGTCAGGAACTTAACTGTGAAATGTAAACCCTAAATGAAATTATACTTTGGGTCCACAGGACTTGAAAACATTGTCTTTTAGTCTCAACATTCAGAATAAGAGTATCAGGAACACAACCGACTCAGGCTAATCTGTCTTCTTCAAAACATTGCAGCACAAATGTCTCTGAATAAGTAGCATATAGGATCTCTGCCAGGAATTTTTATCTATACAGCTAAACTGAATACCTAAATAAGACTTTAATCTCAAAGTTGGTGGTAAAGTCCTAGGAAATCATAAATTAATGTTACTGGCATTGTTTTTTGAATCTTAACACCAAGTTGATGAGCATACTGGACAGAAGGCACATAGGGCCATCCTTAACTGGCTATGAAGGGATTAGGAATAACTAAAACCTTATTCTATGCAGCCAATGTTTTAAAGTCTTGCATCTTTACATTTAGATCAATTTTGCATACCATTTTAGATATTAAGAGCTTTACTCTGATAGCTTTGAAAGAATATTTGGCTGTCTTGCTTTTCCTCTTCTGGTCTGCAGGCCAGATAACTCAAGAGAGGTGAATAAATTGGTCTACAGCACACTTAAAGGTGAAATGTGCACAACACAGTGATAGCTTATTTTTAACAAGTTCCATCAATACCAGGTTTTTCTTAGAACTGAAACCTGTTTCTAAGTTCTAACTGAATACAAAAACTAACATAGTGTAAGGGAAAAATCCTTTATACGCTTCCTACACCTATAGAAGTTTATATTTTGTGATTGGCAATAAATACATTGATTGGCCACACTGGAGAACATCCCCATTAGAACTGAGAACATCTATTACAGAAGTCTCTTCATTCAAAAGTAGTTTGAAAAAACTCACTTTTGGAAATAGATTTTTCCTAGAAGACAGGAAAAAAAAACTTTTCAAGTCATGTGTCAGAAGAGTTCCTGCTGTAGAAATCTTCATTTTGTCAAATTCTGCCCTCTCATCTACGCATTAATCAGCACAGATTTTCAAAGGCAAAGTTCACAGTTTCTCTAAAACAGTATCTAAAAAGTCACTTCCTCTTCTACAACCAGTTTTTATATAACATACATAATCAGAGGCACATAAAATTATCTTTGTTGTCAATTCAGTATCAGTAGAATTCAGCATAAATTTCGTGGGGAAAGTAACAGGGTAACATTAAGCATTATTTGCACTCTAACTACAAGGCTACTCCAAAAGTAATGCCTCCTCTCTTATTACATTGGCCTGTTTTGTTAGAAGTGGATATTGGTGGTATGGCAGTATAGGACTAACCTTCCCACCAACATCCCATTACATGTTGTTGAAAGATGGCAAGAGGGGCAGTCTGACAAAAAGGCACCTGACATGGAAGTGCAGATGAAGCAAAGGTATGCAACTGAATTCCTCCATGTGGAAAAAATAGCATCCACTGACATTCAGTAACACTGGCTGAATGCTTAAGGAGAACAAACAGTGGATCTGAGCACAGTGTGGTGAGTGGTGTGTTTTAGCAGTGGCTGCAGTGACAGTGGGTCATCTCTGCTGGTGCAGTTTTATGAGTAGGCTCACATTCATTGCTGATCAATGGTGGTGACTGTTGAGAAACTGTTTTGTAGCTGAGTTGCTCTATCAAAAAGTGTTATTGTGCTCTTTATACCATTGTTATTTCCACAGAAAGAAACAGGAGGGATTTCTTTCAGAGCAGCCTATGTAGTAGTACTCAGCTGAGCTTATTTCATTCTGCAGTTGTAAAGAAACACAGAACCTAAAATTCCAAATCATTCAACTTAAGGTCTGTATCTTTCTTTTTGATAACCAACTGCACACAACTGTGACTGGACACCTGGTACTCCATTCAGTGAGGGAGTATGTCTTAAGCACATTTTCTATAGTTTCATATTCATAGTAAAGGGCTCACTAAAAGCCTTAAGCTTCAAGTCTTTCTCTACTCAAAGAACAAAGGTAGGAACTACCTCACTGAAGATATGAAAGAGCTGGAAATTAAACCAGGCTTTCACTTTTGATGTGAATCTACAAAGTAGAAAAAAACAGTGGATGAGCCAAAAAATTTGTCATGAATTGTATGAAACTACAAAGTTGTAAAATTCTTGAAAAGCATACAAAAGATTTGTATTTCTATTATGCCAACATCAGGAGTTACCAAAATCTATATATCCTTGCACCAAATCTCTAGATTTTGACAGTCAGATTTTCTACAAAAGTGGATGCATGAAGATATTTATTTTTTAACCAGTTCCACAGTTATTAAAAAACTGTACATCTGAATATTTAATGCTACTGACTTAGTATTTAAACCCATCTACTTATGGTTTAAAAAGATGTTCTTTCACATTTGCCATACCGGTTAAAAAATGTCAATTTGCACTGAACTTAAGAGGTAAGACTTCAGATACATTTCTTATACACCAGATGCAAAAAGAGCATAAATAGGCTTCCAAGATATCCCCAACCCAAGGAATGAAAAGCACCTCAGTTTTCCTCCAATTTCTTTTACAACCAAAAAAAACCATCTTCCAACTTAATGCAGCATTATGATGTGCTGTCCTCCTCCAGGAGTTCTCTCTCTGGATCCAGAATTGCTTCAGCAGAAGACACTAGGGTCCTTTCATTCTTCTAGCAAAACAGTGCACAGTGCATCCTCCGTATCAATCAATATTGAAGCTATCGCGCCATCATTGAACTCAAATGACGTTCCTCCATCTACAACCATACATGCATCCCAACAACGAGAACGGACACAGACTCTGCCAACAGAAAAATAAAATCAAAATAGTTTAGAAGTGAGGTGGTACACAGAAGCACTCACCTGAACAAAGAGACTGTTTCTTGAATGTTTCTTTGCATGGGCCAGTAAATGCCGAGTCATGCAGAAGCATATGAAATAATATAATAGCAGAGAGGATTAGAGGACCTATTCAAATGCAGGCTGTTACACCAAGAGTCTGAGGACTCTTATAATACTACATCTGATAATGAAACTGGAGTTCAGGTGCATTTTTAAGCAAAGCTACTGATGATCCCATTTAATAAAGATTTGCTTACTCTTTCACAGAAAAGAAGTTTTACATAATTTAGCGTGATTTCAATGCATTGGCCTTCAAGTTCAGTGGAATATGCATTTAAAACTAGCAGTGTCTGAAATTCAAATACTTTGGATATTACTGTATTCTGCTGTGCTATATCATTATAAGTGAAATTAACACCTGTCAAGATTTCTTCTTTCAAATATATAACAAATAAGAATACTCTCTTTAATATTGTTCCCAACTATTATTTTTTTTTTTTTAATATTGCTAGATGGGAACCAGGAGTGATTTCAGAAAAGCTGCAAGACTGCAGTCTTACATAAATGTGCCTGACTGTTCCTGACCTAGGCCTTGGTATAGACATGTTCTGATCTCCAAGATTTAATCAGCAATTACTCCAGTGACTTAAATCTTTATGAAGATTCATCTTTCATAAAGATGAAAAACTTGAAAGCATGGCCAAATGTCAAAACTGAGCCAGTCTCTGCTAAGCCTGAAGCCTGGAGGCACATTCCTCCATTTCACTCTAGACAGCTAAAGTATCTCAAAAAAGAGAAAAAACAGCAATAACAAGATTTTTAGCACCAAGAGCAAAAGACAAACCATGAGAGGCAGCAAAAACTACTTTGAAGAGGAAAAATGGACAGATATCCCTCACAGGTATGTAGACATTTTTTTTTTTACTGCAGGAGAGTTTCTATAGTTCTGTCAACCTGGGATATACAAGAATTGATCTTATAGCACTTACAGATGAAAATTCAGTTATTTATTCCTATTTTAAACTCTTCTCTTAAAGTCTCTCAAGGTTTACTCAACCTAGAAACCTCCCAGATCAAAATGACTAAGAAGCAGTAAACATTTAAGACATTATAATTTTACTACTATGTCATAAAAGTTGCAACACAGTTGTGGCTCAAAAAAAGGAGAATTCAAGTCTCCAAAGTCAAACTCCGTTGTTTTGACACAAAAGGTTGAATTAACATTTGGTTGATATTGACACACTGTATTGTTCTCATGTGTTGCATATGTTTTTATTTACTTAACTAATAATGAGTTCCATAAAAAGTGCTCTATGTTAAAATGACTAAATTAAAGAACAGTTTAGTTTGGAAGGGCATCTAGTCCATAGCCTTCAACTCAAAGCAGGCCTTACTTCAAAGATAGATTATGTTGTTTTTGGTCTTTCCTTCTCAAGTTTGGACTGTTCCAAGAATACCACCAGTAGCCTCTCATCAACCTATTTTACTGTCAGACCGTTGTCAGTGAAAAGGACTGGAGGCTGGTAACAAGTGGTGTTGCCCAGGGGTCTGTCTTGGGACCAGTGCTCTTTAACATCTTTATCAATGACATCAACAATGGACTTGAGTGCACCCTCAGCAAGTTTGCTGATGACACCAACCTGAGCAATGCAGTTGACACAATGGAAGGAAGGGATGCCATTCAGAGGGATTTCAACAAACTTGAAAAGTGGGCATGGGTGAATATAATGAGGTTCAACACAGCAAAGTGCGTGGTTTTGCACATGGGCCGGAGGAATTTCAGGCATATATACAGACTGGAAGAAGTAGTCCTTGAGAGTAGCCCTGCAGAGAAGGACCTGGGGATCCTGGTGGATGAAAAACTTAACATGAGCCAGCGGTGTGCTCTTGCAGCTTGGAAAGCAAATGGTATCCTGGGCACCATCAGAAGAGGGGTGGCCAGAAGGTGATCAGAGGTGATTGTCTCTCTCTACTCTGCCCTTGTGAGGCCCCATCTGGAGTACTGTGTCCAGGTCTGGAGGCCCCAGTACAAGAAAGACAAGGAGCTGTTGGAAAGGGTCCAGAGAAGGGCCACAACGATGATCGGGGGTCTGGAGACCTCCCCTATGAAGACAGGTTGAGGGAGCTGGGCTTGTTCAGCCTGGAGAAAAGGCTGCAGGGTGACCTCATTGCAGCCTTTCAGTACCTAAAGGGAGCCTATAAACAGGAGGGGAGTAAACTCTTTGAAAGAGTAGACAGCAGCAGGACAAGGGGAAATGGTTTTAAGTTGAGGGAGGGAAGATTTAGGTTGGATGTCAGGGGGAAGTTCTTTACCAGGAGAGTGGTGAGGTGCTGGAATGGGCTGCCCAGAGAGGTTGTGGATGCCCCGTCCATCCCTGGAGGTGTTCAAGGCCAGGTTGGATGGGGCCCTAGGCAGCCTGGTCTAGTATTAAATGTGGAGGTTGGTGGCCCTGCCTGCAGTGGGGGGTTGGAGCTTCATGATCCTTGAGGTCCTTTCCAACCCGGGCCATTCTGCGATTCTGTAATTTTGTGAAAAATATTTCCTTATCAGAATTCTATAACATAAAGGTTATGACTGTTGCCTCCACTCTTCTGCTCTGAAGAGTCTTTCTGCTCTGTAACTTGAAGACAGTAACTGTATCCCGCTGCTTAGTCTTGTCTTCTTCAGACTAAACCAAATACCTTTTGACTCATTCCCGTATGTAGCATGTATTTTAGCCCTATAATACTCTTAGGGACCCATTCCTGAATTCACCCCAGTTTGTCAATGCCTGTTTCATAGTGAGGGCAATGGCATATGTGCAAAACTGAGCACATTGTGATTCTTTTATTCTCTAAGAGTGTGTGTGGCTCAGGTGTTATGAAAGCATAATGCAGCTTGGAAGCATTTTGTTCCTGTTCTTACTAGAACCATACTCAAGCCACTCAGAACACAAGCTGGTAGTTGAAACACTTCATGAAAAACCCGTGGGTTACCTACATACAGAAAATACACTGAATGGTAAATGTCTTCAGTAGCTGCTACAGTCAACACTTACTTCGAAGAGAAGCCACGCTGCCGACTGCTTGAGAAAACTCTGTTTACAATAGGTTCTCGAATGCTGAAAAACATCTTTGGTTCTTCTGGACTATAGAGCAGGGATTCATTGTAAGCATTTGTTACTGTAAATAGAAATCAGCCATTAGTTTTTGTAGATATAATTATTTTCAGAAAAACACATTTGTTCAGGAAAGAGCAGCTTCCCTTCTTAGAGATAATATGGAGTCTTGCCAGGTGTTTGATAGTCTTCACCTTTCAGGTGATTTTACAAGATGGTTCACTTCAGTTCTATTCCACGACTTACATTCACTAAATCTCTTCAGCTGAGTAACTACTTACGCTTTCAAATCTTAGGAGAACTGAAATGCTCATAAAGATCTGCACATACTAAATTACTGCTTTCATTTCAAGTCAGTTTTTCCACCAAATACATGTAAATAATATTTCTGAGAAAGATTAAAGAGGAAAAACTTCTTCACCTTGATGGTGACAGCACAGAATCAAACAGACAGAGAGGTTGTGGAATCCCCTTCTCTGGAACAACACACCTGGATGCTTTCCTATGTGATCTACTCTACAGAACCTGCATTAGCATGATAGTTGGACTATGTGATCTCCAGACCTCCTTTCTAACAGCTACAATTCTCTGATTCGGTAACACTGCAAGAGCACTAAAACAGCTGAAGTAGTGCTGAGTATATAAAAATAAACTGGTCAACATTATGATATCTTAAAGAAATTTTTGCCTTTTTCACTAACCTTTTTGAACTAGCTCTGTGTTCAGTGGCATATTCAAACTTCCGTGCTTTTTAGCTGTTGAAACAAGATTAAGAGCACCTATTAGAGAGGAGTATCTTTGTGTAAACTTAGCCAGTGATACCAGGCTGTTCACTCACCGATATTAAGGATTTCTTCAACAGCTTGATTTGCTACCTTGTTAATATTGTAGGACCTAAACAGAAAAGTAGAAGTCTTGTTTGGTAAGCAATAAAATCTAAGGAAACAAACAAAAACCCCAAGTACCTTGCATACAGATAAAGAACTAGGTTTCAGACAACTGAAAAATTAAGAATGCTGTTAAGCATAGGCAGACAACAGTTTTCCTCCTGGGACCAGATTCAGGAACTGACTGCAGCCTGTGCTGTACTGTGAACATCTCAGTTACCTAGTTCTCAGTGGATCTTACAATTCTCAGTCCAGGGCTTCTGTTATGGCTGTAGAACAGCTTAGAATGCAACAGACATCTGTCGCGAGTTAGCCACACAACACCAGGTTCTCATGCCAGAAAGATTTCTTTATTGCTGTAATGATCATGGTCATAATGCTGTATATCTCTCTATCTATATGTCTACTTTCTAAAGAAAGCAAGCAAATTCCGTAACAAGTCTTCATAATCAGCAAAGAGTTTATCTTATGTCTAGGTACAAGACATCCCTGTTTGTTCAGACCTCCTGTCTCCTTTCCAGAGCCTCATTATCAATGAGTCAGCATTTGACAAGGCCGAGCTGACCTCTCCATCTCCCACAGACATCCACATGACACACCACAGAAATGCCATGGATGTTTTTCCAAGCCTATTCCTCTTACACTTACTACCAGCCCACAAACCTGAACAAATGCTGAGGAGAAAATGAGATGCATGGTTGTTCTCTCTCTTAACTAGTTAACCTGGCAGCTGAAGAAGTACTTGGACATTTAAATTTAAACGCCTCGCAGATTGAAGAGCTCTGAAATCTCAACAAGACCCCTAAACCAGACACCAGTTACAGCAATGAAGATGGCAATCCTGGAATCCTCTGCTGAGATTGCTCAATAGAAAACATATAAGCAAATGAAATGCATAAAAACAGCTTTTGAACTATGACTGTATGTTCCCAAGGTACCAAACACTAGGAAAGTTCTCCTAGCAATTTGCCAGTTTCATTCTTGGCAGCCTCCAGGACAAAGTTACGCTGACTGAATACAAGATTCTGAGTTACAATGAATAGTAAAGCCCAGTAACCATGGTTACAGCATGAATATTCATTTTTCTGATTTCATTAGAAGCTTCAGTTTTAGTTCACCTTAGCTTGCCACAGAAATCCAGCTTGTTGTACAACCTTAAATGATAAGGACAGCCCAATTTCCAAATCTCTCTCACTGTACAGAAAACTAAACTGATCAGATTTGCATGTAGCACTGCAGCTTGTTTAAACTGCTGCTAAAATCTACTCCTCCTTTGATTAGGCTAGTATATATCCAGCTCTGCTTGGATATATGCTTTTTCATCTAAGAAGAATATTTTGTCAAAAAAACAGTGCCTTTTCAGTTAAGTTTGAAAGAGACTTGGAAAGAGAATGAAAAGATAGATGTACCAGGGGACACTTAAGTACAAGGTTTCCCATTGCTATTAAAGCTTCAGTCTTCATAAAGGTTTTCTGAGCTTCTTAATCTAAGCAGTTTAATTTTAACCAACAAGACTAGTTCAGAGAAACCTGCGAGGCAGAGCACGATCTCTCCCTCAACATCCCCAACCTCTCCTCTGTAGAGGGGGCATACAAATTTCTATGTAAAGTTGCAGGTAAGCTTTTGTCTCAATCCCCCAGCTCCTCATCCTTTCAACTGTTCTCACTATACCTACAAGGGAGAAATTCTCCTCTGAAACACCCAAGATAGCTTCAAACTATGTCTAACAGTGAGACTATTTGGACATAACTGATATACACTGATTACTCATAGCTCAACAGAGTCTTAATATGGACAGTATGCTTCAGCAAAATAAGTCAGTACAGTTTATCTGAAACAATATTTTGTATCAAAGCAGCAGCATGTACTTACCATGCTTTTGATCCTGTTCCTGTGCACACATTGAGCCCTGAACTCTTCTGCTTTTCCCAAGGACCATCATCAACTGATATCTCATAATAGGAGGCCCTATGAAGCGAGAATTTAAAACTGGGTTTGCAGGACTTAAAGTTCTCCCTGAATAAGACAGAACACACAGCCTTATCAGGCACATAAAAATTTAGAGGGGATATTTTCAAATCTGGATGACAATTTCACAGGCTTTGTTGAGTACTTCCAATTTGGTAGCCACTTTTCACTCAGTTTTATAGCAGGTTTTATAATGGAAAAAAGCAATCTGCAGCATGAAGTTTTAGACAATTTTCCTTGCAGGTACTTTTAATATTCAATTCCATGTGAAGAACTCTGTGGATCATTTGGCAATGACTTTGCATAAAAGCAGGGTTTGCTGTACTTAGAAATGAAACTGCAAATACATTACCTTCCTTGTATAATTGTTGAACTACTGCATAAACTGTGCTTATGCTGTGACTGGGTCTCAAAATTATATCAGGAAACACTAAGAGTAAACAATAGCACAGCTTTAAGCTGAGTTCATCACTTCAGTAATTAAAAACCCACTGTGATTATTCACAAACAACTTTAGTTTTACAACATTCAGCAGGTTTTTGAGTTTCTCTTCAAGACAAATTCTTCCTAAAACTCAAGTGTTCAAGTCTTGGGGCACAATCATCATTCTGCATGGTATTATTGATGTATCAGAGGATTCCTCATCTTAGGCCTATTACAACCAATCTCTCTCCATAAGCTTCAGAACTTCCAGGCATATTTATGAACTACAGTTGTTGATGCCTAATATAACTAGTATAGTACAGTCCTCAGATAGATAACCCCTTGGAAACACATCCCATTCACTGTGTTCAGCATGACTAAACTTCTTAATAAAAGAAGTTTACTGAGCTTTTAGTGATTGATGTTTTGCTCTGGACAAACTAAAAATACAAAACTTGTAATACTTTCTTGTTTTCTTAACTGACATTTGGAAGATGCATCTAGTGTTTTGTCTTTTTATGCAGCATTTCAGCCTTAAAAATAAAAATTTATTTGAGCCTTAAAAATGAGACCTATCTGTATGACATCATTATTGAAGTCTTCAAATCCAATTAACACAAGATCTATTACTAAAGATTTGTTCCTACAGGCATTATGTTCTTCATTGCTTCTCAAATATACTGAACTAAGGAACACAATGTATTTATGACATTCAGATGTAAAGGGCTACTGTAAAGTGTTGGAAAGCAGCTTTGTGGTCCTCTATCGTTGTACATTAAATAAACCTTTTAGAATCTTGATAAAATTGTATTTGATTAGTAGACAGCAATATATGTATCTGTTTGAGACTAATTCCTTCTGCCAGTCTGTGGCTGCAGTCCAGATGGAAGATAAAGCACTCATGGAACATTTATACTGTTTCCAGCAGCAATCACAGTGTCCCAGGCACTGTACAAACACAAGAAGATGTTACAAACTAAGGTTTAAAAAAAAAAAATACAGAGTTAAAAGGATATAAAATACAAGTAAAAGTTTGGCCAAGTGCTGACTGAGGATCATGTTTTAACTCCTTCCTCACAGCCCCAATCATATTCCCCACATCCTTCTTGTTATCGTTTGGCTAGCAGAAATGCATTTATCTTCAGAAAGGCCAGTCATGAAGGTAGATTGCATAATGCAGTACCATTATGTGATACAAACTGTCTTCTCAGAACAAGGACATTTTCTTGACAGAACAAGGCTTCAGCCAAATGCAGGGCTTCAGAGGTAGGGAAAGAAGTTCTTATTAGTATTTCAGTTTGGTCACACTAGGCTAATGGAAATATATTTAAGAAGTTCAGAAGAGTAGACAATTAAAAGTCATCTTTTGAAACCTTCAGTCCATGGTAAAGACAGTAACTGAAAGTATACGATTAGGTAATAGCTAGCCAAGAAAATAACAGACAAGAAAAACAGAGGAGAGAATGGCCAGACTGGAAAATGGAAAAACAGATGCTTACAACACTGCACTTTACACTTAATCTCTGAATACACACTTCATAACCAACAACAATCCAGCCTCCTGGATTTTAGACTGATGGACTAGAGCAGAAACTTGACAGCAAAGACATTATCACTGATTGCCCACTACAGCATCATGAAAAGAAATGAAGTTGTGCCCTGCTGCAACAAAAAAACTATTAAGCATACCTGGATGAAAGAGATTCCCCAATGAAGACTTCATTGAGTGCTCTCACTGGTAAAAGATGTGGACCAGAAACATCAGATCCTGCAGATATTGAAGAGAACCATGTTAAATCGTGGTTCTAAAGCCACGATTTTCAAAAACAACCCATGATTCATTGGAAGACACGCTTTACTGCCCATGTTTGCATTTAGATGTTGTTTCTCAGTGTCCAATTTTCATTTCAAGGACTCACTTTTTTCATCAGTTTAGTCTGTACATAGTTACAGTCCTTTAGTGGAAACAACAAGTATTTGAACCAAGGTCAGTAAACCAATGCCACACGTTTTCAGACATTGCTTTGTCTGACAACCAATGGGCAACCAGACTGATTATCTCCTCTACTAGCTTAAAGTCACTGACAGTGACTTAATAAATATTTTAGATTAAGTTCAAAGAATTAGAATTTACATCACAGGTAATGTAAAGGGATTAACAAATACTTCATAATGAACAGGATTTCTCAGTGAGGAAATACAGGACTAGATAAATGAGGCTCTTGAATTCTCAGTCCAGCTTAAAGAAAACAGATGAAGGTGTTTGATGACCTAGGTTTGTCACTTGTCTTTTTTCATTTGCTTGCAGACAGAGTGACAGCTTATTTTTCAATTGTGAGGTAATATGCCTCAAATTCAGTAGAAGCGAAGTGTCTGCAGAGACACTTTCAGCTTGGACCAGCTAAATTCATGGTAAACCGTTCCTATGGTAACCCCAAGTAATCCTAAAAGGCACCACTTAGTAACAACCTAAGGTATTTTGCCAGCAGGTCATACTATTTCAAGAAATCTCTTGAAACTGTTAATGTTGAAAGCTAATTCTAAATATGCAAGTCCAGAACAAACATACAGAAAATGACCATACTCCCATCTAAAAAACCCAGAGTCTGAACCTTGAGCTAACAAGTATCGTCTCTTCCTGCTTCTAAAACAGTAACCAGACTTTAAATACCTCAGCTCTTACAAATCTCTGCCTCCTATTCAGAGTTATCACAGCAAAGTGATTATTTTCTTGTCACAGACTTTAACCTACTTTGATCCTGGAATCTTTCATTTATATGAGCTCTGCTGTGTTGCTCTTGGCTTAGCTGCTGTTCGTGTAAATCTACAGGGACAGGGTTAATACCAGTTCCTTCAAGATACAGTCGGATTCTTTGTCGCCACTGCCACCTTAGAGAGGGGAAAAGTTTTTATCAGTACCCAAAATATTCACTGTAGAATTAGTTAACATCAGAGAGTCTTGAAGACACAAGAGTTTTACCAGTTCATTCACAAAGCAGAGCATCTTATGATTAAAGACTAAATACAAGGTCACATTTCAAGTTTCATAGCTTCCACTATCGATTCTCTACTTATGAAGTTAATCGTATCAAAATGTTAATACTTTACACTTACCAAATTGCCAGCTGATGTTTTTTCTATGTGTAAAATGAGATGACACTGGCCAAAAGATGTCTGTAAAAGTTACATTATACAGAGTCATGCAGAATTGCAGGTGCTGGAAAGGACCTCAAGAGATCATTAAGTCCAACCCCCTGCTAAAGCAGGTACCCTACAATAGATCACACAGGTAGGCGTTGAGCCAGGTCTTAAGTATCTCCCATAGAGGGAGACTCCACAGCCTCTCTGGGAAGCCTGTTCCAGTACTCCATCACCCTTACCATAAAGAAGTTCTTCCACATGTTTGTATGGAACTTCCTATGTACAAATTTTAGGCCATTGCTCCTTGTTCTGCCACTACACAGCACTGAGAAAAGCCTGACCTGATCTATTTGTCTCCCACCTCCGTTTGTATACTTATAAACATTTATTAGATCCTCTCTCAGTCTTCTTTTCCCCAGGCTGAACAGATCCAGGTTACTCAGCCTTTCCTCATATGGGAGATGCTCCAGGCCCTTAAATATCTTCATGGCCCTCTGCTGGACTCCTAGAACATCCCTGTCTTTTTTGACTGGAGAGCCTAGAACTAAACACAGTATTCTGGACTGACCAGGGCAGAGGAGAGGGGCAGGATCACCAACCTGGACCTGCTTGCCACGCTCTTTTTAGTCCACCCTAGGATCCCATTGGCCTTATTTACCACCAAGGCACACTGCTGGCTCATGGCCAGCCTGTTGTCCACCAGGAACCGCAGGTCCTTCCCTGCAGAGCTCCTCTCCAGCAGGTCATCCCTTAATTAGTACTGATGCATGTGGTTATTCCTCCCCAGGTGCAAGACTCTACACTTGCTTTTGTTAAACCTCATCAGGGTCCTCCCTGCCAATCTTTCTACGTGTCAGCCACGCCTCCCAGCTTCATATCATCAGCAGACTTGCTGAGGGTGGACTCTGTCCCTTCATCCAGGTCACTGATGAAGATGTTGAAGAAGATTGGACCCAGCACTGACCCACACATAACATATCTTTTTAAAAATGTGATCCTAATTTCTGAATGCATGACTGATGCAGTGAGTCTGAGAACAACAAGCACTAAGGAATTTATACAACAATGCCTGCTCTACTTTTATCATTGCTTGCTTGCATTCAGAGATATCCAAAACGCAGCTTTATTCATCCTTTTATTAATATGGGCAATAAATACTTCATATATTAAATAAATTCACCTGGCCTGGGAATTCTAGAATGCTTAAGAGTGGTACAGAAGAAGAAAGAGGAGGATATAGAAATAAAAGCCATTCTTCCTTAGGCTGTTAATTACATCATTTAGATTTTTTTTTTCTTTCCTAGAAATCAATTCGTTTTTCCTCTTATAATTTAGAGATTATATAAAATAGAAATACTACTTTCATTTCAGAAAGAAAAAAATATAGAACTGTACTATTACATCCCTATTCTGAGACCCTGTCACACTGCCATCACAAAACAAAGGTGGTCTGATATAGCTTGCCCTTTATAAATGAATTGGATGGATTGTTACATGGAACGAGCATGTTACATGGAATGCTTACAGATTCTTCAAATAAGGTGACTTTCCCACAGTTCAAGGATAAGGATAAAAAAAAATCGTCTCTTTCCAGTCTCCAGCACATACATCACCATCCTAATGGAACTCTGAGCCATCAGATGTTCTTTCAGACAAGTTGATCCAGGTACCCACCTAGTACAAAGCTTCTTTATGCTTAAAGCAATCAGAGAACACCCACTCAAGTCCTTGCTTAGGAATATTAGTTTTCAAACTTTCTCTGAAACAGTAATCAGAAACATCTTTTCTGTTTTGCTCTGGTGAGGCTTTAGTTCTGTTAGAGCAACAACAGGAGCAAAGCAATGAACATTTCAACATGGCATCTGACAGAATGTTTCAAGTGGCTAAAGTAGCAAGGGACTTTAACAGCTTTAACTAAACAGCTTAGCAAGATGGAAAGTTAAAAGCTTCTGTTTTCTAAGCCTTAGGACATTTGATTTGAAAAGTACCTTTTCATTTAGTAACAACTACTGAAACTACCTTAGTTATGTATAATCAAACCTGATGGCTATATTCACCTCATTCTAGAATTTTTCATGGCACAAATACAAGAATGCTTCAAGCTACAAATTAAGCATGATAGAAGTACAAACAAAAATACAATTGCAATACATTATAATGTGAATACTTGCTTCTGTTTGATTGCTCGCCATCACAGAACTATTCCTGGAATGTTAACATGCCATATGTCACAGTTTGGCCTGGTTCAGTGATAAGGGGGTGAAGGAACCCAGAGACCCACAGCATAGAAAAGGAAGCGGAGCAAGGGGAAGAAAAAAAGTTAGGGAGATGGGCCTAGACAAGGAAAACAGAGGCAACAAGCTAAGAGGAAAAAAAAGCTTAATTTACTAAATATAATAGCAGAGCATGAGATAATACAGTACAACAGGATTGGAAGTGAAGCTAATAAATCAAAAAGAGTTTCCAAAACTGAAGCCCTTACTCTAATGCTGTCGGCAAGACAGCTAGGGAGCAAAGAGAGCAAAGAGCGCAGTCTCGCAACTGCCAGTGTACTGCATGATGTTATGATGTGGAATACCAATCAAAAATCATGAAATCAGGACACCACGGAACGATGTCTCTTTTTTTAAATAGGGGACTGTGAAAAACTCTCCCCTAGTTTGTCTTTTAAAATTCAAATTGCTTCCTCCTTAGTTCAGGTGAGTTTAATTATTTTGAGAATATCTAGTATTGACAGCATCACACTTTATAACAAGGAAAAGCTTTCCCTACAACTACTCTAGTAACAAAATTTAAGTCACCGTACCTTAATCCATTACATCAAACTGACCATTTCCTAACTGCATAGGCTTCATCAGCTTCTATTAGCATTACTAGCCACTGTACTACAAATGTTTCTGAGTGCTGAAATACATAAAGCAACACATCCCCTCATAAGACCACCGTCCCTTGTTTATGCATTTGCTAAGTCAGAAAAGAAAATCAACTGGTGAAGGTCATGCCAAATGCTGCCTTTTTTTTCTAGGAACCACTAGCCAAGTTTATCCTTTACAGTCCAGCATCACTCTTAACAACACATTTTTCAATACAGTAAACATTTACACAGAATTAATTATTTGAACCATTACAATTTTACTAAGTATCACTTGTTCCTTACAGATCACACATAATTAAGCATTATCCAATCAGTGTACTGTAAAACAAATAATCGGTGAATCATACCTGAACTCACCACGATAAAGCTTCTGTAGTGCTTCAGGAAATGAGTGTGTATATCTCACAGGCAAACACAGGTGACCCTCTGATCTGGAAGCAAAAAGAAATAGACACTGGAAAATGACAGTATACCAATATCTGATGCCTTAAAAAAGAAAGTAAAAAAAAGCCTTTTTTTTTTTTACATAAAGCAAAGCAAGACCTTTTACTTTTACAAGCTTGTAGTATTACGCAAACAAAGTACATCAGCAACCACACCCATCTTTCAGCTCATGTAGCATACAGGAGAGGTGACGATCTCACTTCCATTTTTCTCCTAACAAGGGGCTGCTCAGCTAGCAATCCTGCAAGAATGTAGATGTACTAAGAGTTCTTGTCACTGCAGTTCTAGGCAAGGAATTCAGTTAAAAAACTTTGCCAGTTAGAAACAATATTTAACACAAGTTGATGATACAAGACAGGCAGGTGACGTGTCCAAGATCAAAGGAATGGCATGTCCAGACCAGAAAGATAACACTGTTACTGTTTCATGAGTGATATTTGATAGAAGGCACTTGTTATTTGAACCTTGCTATTCAGACTCGATACTGTAGAAAATCTATTCACAGAATTTGAAAAAATTTTAAGAGAAGGGATGGAAAGAATTATAATATTTTATCCACTGCTTTCTTATCTACTAATATTCAATTAACTGGTAATACCAGAAGCAAAAATCTAAATCTGAAGATCACAGCAGACAGAGCCTAGGTGAATCCTGAGTTTTTATCTGCCATCCATTTGAAGGTTATACCAACTGGGCAGTATTAATACACTGGATCCATCTGCCCAAAGCAATCCTACTGCTAGGTGGAGTTTATAGAGGACAACTAAATGCCATTAAGTGGTTGAGGAGGCAGCATCTTCCAAGGATGCTTCTCTTTAAATAAGTGCTCAGGTACCACACTTAGTTGCTTTTGTTATCTAAGTCTTATTTCCGTTCAGTACTCTATACCACCACTTCCAGCTCCAAGCTTGTGGTCAGTAACACAAGTCACCAAGCTCTAAGTACTGCTGCATTTGTATGAAAGCAGCTCAATACAGCAATGCTTATCAAATAAACCTTAGTCCTCTCAGATTAGAGAGGACAACTCATTTTGGAAACTTTTATAATCAAACAAGTTAACTTGATACTTACAATCAAGTACAATAGACATACGTTGCTAAATGCCACAGGCATGCCACATGCGTCATGAAAATAAGATGCATATTTATGCATGACATTAAATGGAGCATTGATTTCCCAAATGTGTTTTTACCTTTCAGGATCAGTATTTACTCCAATAACTGGTTTAAATTTATCAAAGACCTTACTGGCTGCCAACAACATTGTACCATCACCTATAGGAAAACAAAGAGACGTTAGCTTCACTTTTCATTCTAGTATTCCAATCCAAATAGTCTCACATGTTTTGCAGCACATATCACCCTTCCCCATCTGTCTGTATTTACAGCCAATCAAGACAACAAATGTGACTGGAAAAAGTTAGAAACTTCCACAAATCTCTTTTCTATATGCTTATTACCTAGTAAGAGGAATTATTTAGAAAATAATGCTAAACAAAACCACAGAAGTCAGGAAACAATACCAGATTTTACAGTGATTCCCATAAAAACAATGGCTTTAGTTTCATTTCAGAAGGCATAATTTAAACATCTTATTTGGCTCCACGTATCCATGTTTAGAAAAAAGTCTCACATTAAACTGAAAAGGGTATAAGATTTTAAGTGCCACTGTTTCTTCAGATGTTACTATAGTTCCTTATCAAACAGAAGGACGATTCTAATTCAAACCAGTTGTTACAAGATAGGAGCTCTGAAAATCTTTGATGTGCCCCTTCTCTCACAACTATGAAGGATGTTGCCACAGTCAAGCTGGCAGAGGTAATATTAACCCCTAAGTATTCAACCTCAAAGATTTCACTGAAATCTACAGCAGTATTATTAGGGTGCTTCTGGTATAAACACACCCCTACGACATATTTTGATTACGAAGGGCAAAGTGGACTAAGTCAGGAAGAAGACAAACGCAGGGCAGTGCTCAGGTCTACTGCCACTGATGCTTGAACATTAAGTCAGCGTCCAATAACACATAGTAGATTTTGCAGCAATTTACAAAAGCAAAACTGAATGACTGAAATGATAAACTGAATACACTGCAATCCAATGTAAAAAGGAATGAATTAAGATAGTTGCTCTCTTGGTTCATTTAGAAAGCTCTAAGCAGTGGCAGAAGCGGCTCAGAAATTGCATACTATATACTCTATCTATCCAAATAGATAGGTCTGTCAGTCACTGGAATTAAGTGAGAGACAAAGCGAGAGAGAGAGAGAGAAAGTGAGAGAGAAAGTAAGTTTGGGAAGGGAAGGAAACAGCAGTTTGTTAGTCTCCACCTCACATTTCTCAAAAAAAGAGTTAAGTAAAGGGCTATGCATAACCACAGAAAAGCAAGTATTTTACCCTCTTCAGTAGAAAGCAACAGAAAAGTCAACAATTTACACCATTTTACACAAGGCAATACAAAACATATCTGAAGTGGCCATTTATTTTCTACTGCTACAACTTCAGATACTAGAGATTTTTTTGCAAGGTATGAACATCTCCAGATGCTTTCATGTACTACAAATTTTATTTGAAAAACATCTATGAAAACATAATGAAATACTTAATTTCCATAAAGCCATACCTCCTGCAGATATAACAGCATCTGCCCATCGAACTGTCTCTTCATTATAATCTCGACGTTTAACGAGACGGACTTCTATCTTCTCACTCCTGAAAAGTGCAGGAAAAAGCCACAATGTGTCCTATATCGTTTCTTGTCACATCCTTCTGGAAAACTAACATGTAGCTAAGGACTAATTAGACTGTTGTCTGGCTTATAAGCATTTTATGCTCACACAAATGCTTTCTATCTTTTCCATCTGTTTTCAAGATAATCATTTAGTGTGTTAGTAACCAAGCTGAACTAGTTCACATGATGTTTCAGGGACGACTGTTTATCCACATCATCCTGTTTTCAATTTCCTTTTACTAAGACTTGTCATACAACGCTTTCTTAACATTATTTCACACAACCTATCTACAGTTGCACTGCTTCTGAAATTCTCAGCATCTATGTATTCTTACCGTAAACTGTCTACAACATGCTCCACATTTTTTGTATGAATGCGATGCCGCTCTAATAAACCAGCGTAATTAGATCCCTTCAAGGCAAGCTGTAAGACAGAAAATGGAATAGTTAATCAAGAGCACTTAGTGTAGTGATTAATGTAAACAAAAGCTATATAAAACCTATTTTATCTCATTATAAACATACATGCTTTTATAAGTGTTCCCTTAGTTACATCTCTGTATACATCCCAGCCAGCTTACATTCACCAAATTAATTACACTGTCACAGCAATCAACCTCCAGGGCTGCAGAGTCATGCAAACAAATATGGTACTGCAAACAGTTCCCTAAATTCAAGTAATTTAGACTCTATGTAAATCTACATAAAACAGTTTTACTAATATCCTCCTCCAACATGTGATAGAAGCACTCAAATAGTTAGCTATTTACCTAAACTTTGTGCTAATCAGAAAGAGGACAACAGAAAAAGCAACACGAATGCTTAATTAAAACAGGTATCTCTGAAAGACTTAGAGCATTAGCCTTCAAATTGTATTTGAGCTAAAATGGAAGACTGCCAAGTGGTAATAAAGGTAGCACTTCCCTTGCATCAAAAACAAAGCAAAACTTAAGGTCAAGCCACCTACTGCCTTCAATATTGGCCCTTGGTTCATACACCAAATTTTTCAAAACCATATCAGTAACAAGACAAACCGTATTCAGCAGTTGCATTCTAGCACCATTCTTCTAGGAAGCAAAATAATATAAATGCTTAATCTCAGGACATTCTTTAGATTGTGTGAACATTTGGAAGATCACATGCATAAGACCTGAATGAGCAGGCAGGTAAGACCTCTAGCTCATTATCTGATTTTTTTGAATGCAAGCTTGCTGCAAAACAAGTAATTCAATCACTACCTCTCTATATATATTCTCCACCTCATTATTTAGTCTGTTCATTTGGTACTGGTATGCCAAATACATGTCTATATGCAGATTAAGCTGAATTTGGAAGTAGAAAAAGAAAAAAAAAGATGCTATTAAGTGAAAGGAGTTAGTAAAGACATTGCTAATGTAAGAGATCCTGCTTGGAGCAGTACACTAGACTAGATCACCTCCTATGCTACCATCTAACCTGAGGTATTCTAAGATGATGCTGTCACTGTTTCCCTTTCCCACTCAGCAGAACAGAAAAAAATTCCTTAAGTTTGCGTAGAAAAATTTGTCTGTGCCAGAATCTTTGAAAAGGCATTTCCAGCTATTCATTCCTGTGCTTTTATACAAGGCTGCACTGCCCGCCAAGAACAAGCAGTGCCAGACAGCTGAATCTAATCCCATTTTCATATGGATTCCCACACTACAGATCTCCAGAGCAAAGGAGAAAGGATGGGCAAGACATGACAATCACAGTTAACTGCAGTTCAATACCCAACAAACGCAATCGTTATTCATCTGATAAAAATTGACATCAAGAAATCCAACCATGAGCCACACACAAAGATAAGTGCTGAAGAAATTATAGGAAAGAATGGAACTGGCTGTTCTGGAATTGCACCTTCATGCTGCTTAGTGGGTTTAGAATCAGTGATTGATACCCAGTAGAAATGAAATCCTCAGCTGGTTTTACAGCTGGGATCAGGAAATCTCCAACAGAAAGGCCTTCTAGGCTTTGCCTAGATGCCATCAACAGCACTACAGGCAGACAGTGTGGACAGCTCCCAGCTGTGCTTGGTCATAAGCAAAGATAAACCTGAAAACACCTTCACTAATCTTCCAGGTCACTGTGCTTGTTAGCACCACTTTGCTGGGGTGCAGGGTGTTAAGTCCCATGAATTGCCTCGGGTCTCCTCCCCAGCTACAATGCTTACACATTCCAATAGATCTTCTGCACAAGAACTGATGGTGCTGCTCTGAGGAGCAAAGGGGTGCAGCTGTGGGCAGGGAAAAGAATCATGATGCTGCAGCTAGATGCAGCACTGCTCACTGCTAGGCTAGTTTTCAAACTTAGAGAATCCATCTGTAGTGGAAAGGAGATAAGAAAAAATATATGTATTTGCTACCCACAGACCCCTGAGCACCACAGGTCTGATTTGGTGAAATTTGGATTTTCAATCATACTTTTTGGGAGCACTAACTGACCTTACTTTACAACCAAAAAGAAATCCAAAGCAAATGAAAACTACACTCAAAAAATCTACAGGGTTACAAAGTCAGGGCTCCCATTCATTTCTCCAGCTGAAATGTCCACCGTGAACAAAACAATGTCACCAACTGAGTGCCTGACTAGCAGACACTTACTGCAGCGTATGTTTTTTTCAGACTGCTAATTTCACAGATTATTTACTTCCACACATGAAATACAAACTCCATCTTGCAATTTTATTTACCTTATTCATTTGCCAGATTTGTCAGCAAACGGTCTTTCAGCTTAGTCCAAGAAAGCTTATGCCTCAGAACAATGAGCAAGAAATTAATCTCTGCATGATCATTTGTGATCGTATGGACTACTAACATCAATGACATGTCTACAGCCAACACTTCACTGTCGTTGCCAGCAAAGAGAGATGTGGGTAATTTAACTGCTGGGGAATCAACTCTGCCTGGTCAGAAGGCAGAAGCAATGCTCAAATAAGCTGCCAGTATCCTGACAACTGCCTGAAAATTTATGTGGCTATTCCTTCTCTTACGAAGATCAGCATTACCAAATAGGTATCAAAAGCATAAAGGTCTCCTCTTTGAACTCAACAATAAAACCAGCAAGCATCAGTAATCTACAGGAGAAATGAAAATTGATGCTTTACATCTAAATAGCTAAACTACATCTATAGAGATAATGAATCCCCCTAATATGCAAAAGGCTCTTCACATTAAAAGTCAGTTTATCCCTAGCGTAATTCCTCCTGAAACAACCTGTCTCAGCCTACCCACAGCAAAGTGCATCAAACACGAACACTTGTATTAGCAGCTTTTCAGGTAACTACTTCAAATAACCAGAAAGACATCCACAGACCTGGTGGAGATAGCTTATAGAATCATGGAATGGTTCTACTCCTGTGGTTGCATTTGTACCCATTGCCTCTTGCCCTGCCACATACCTAGGATGTGAACACCACAAAGGGATAACTAACATGACTTCCTAAAAGAGCTCTGCAGTACCAAAACACTAACAGACTGAGACCACTGTCTCATTTTTACTTTTAAAAACCTGGAGGCAAAGATCAGGCAGCCCAGTCAGTGCACACGCAGTCATCTCTCCAGAAAGCCTGGCAGCAGCTGGATGACCAGACAAGCTCATGGTGCAGACTTCCAGTCCTGCTGTTCAGACGGACCCACGATGGTCCTTACCAGCTGACTCTTCTGGCCATCAAGTCCTATTCCTACCATTCTGTGTGATGACAGCTGGCAAGTTCCACCCTTCAGATGAAGCCCTGGTTTACAGTTGTCACAGTTCTCCTTTCAGAAGAAAAGACTTTGGCAGGCCGGTCTGCTTCCACCATCCAACAGTGAGCACAACAGCCTCCCTGCTTGTACAGAATAGGATAATGGATGAAGGGAATTCACTGTCACCCTCAAAACCTCCTCTAGAACAGCCAACCTTGCAACTAAATCCAAAAAGGAAGAGCAAACTAAATTCAACATCTTCAAAAAAGACTGAGAGCATGTGAGCAGGACTTGTTTCTATAACTACCTTAAAAGCAAGGCAAAAAAAAAAAGGCTGCAGGGAGTACACAAAGCACATAAACACTCACCTGACTTTTAAGGGAGAAAAGCATGCATTAATCTTTCATATTTACACTGTTAGATGTTCAGAGAGCTGAGTGCATAAAAGATGAGGCAGTGACAACTGCAGCTGTAACTTCAGGATTTGAGGGCATCATGTCATCTTAGCTAGAATATGAGAAGAAAACTACTATGATAGATCAGTGCTGAGCTTGTTACATATTTCAAGCTCTACAGACTGCCATTTTGATCTAAGTATCAACACTGTCTCAAGAAAAACAGAGTAGCACCAAACATCTGACAATATCTACATAAGTAACTTGGTATAAGGAGATTTACTTAGGTTTATTAAAAAAAACTCATTAAAAAAAATACTCAAGTGATGTGAAATACTTTCATTGCCTTCCACCAATAATCTTTTCATGAAAAATAACTTCATTGCATGGAATAAACTAATTTTTGACTCAAGAAACTGAAAAAAAAATATTAAAAAAATAAGTGTCACAGGGCCATAATACATATTCCTGCAAAACTTATCAGTACTAACACTGGAAAACAAAAAAAAAATTATTTAAAACAATACAAAGAAACCTACCAGTACGGTAAAAGGAGTATACTGTAAACCACAAAACACTTAAGACTTAGAAAGTGATATGCTTTCAGAAACTGCCAACTTGAAAGCTGACAAGTGGAAAATAAAGTGCTAGTCCTACAGAGCTCAGGCTCTGCAGACTGCTGCACACTCAGAATTTAAGTCAAAGGTGTAAAAACTTACATGTAAGTGTGGAGCCCTGCACTGCTGGTAAAAATGTATTCCCGTGGTTAGTAGGAAAGAACAGTGAGAGCAAAGGAAACTGAAAGTACTAAAGTACTGATGAATAGAAGTTACAGACTATAACATGGGAAATGTAACGTATGCCAAGCCCTACTTGCTAAGGCTACCAGAACAGGAATAAGTTGTTCTTTATTTCTGTAAGGGCAGGATGTACAGAAAACGCAGCATCATGGCATAAGGACAATCAGCTAAGGGTGACTTCCTCAGAAGTACAAAAGAAAAAAAAAGAAAAGAGAAAGAATGGGAAGAAACAAACAACTACAGGCCGTTAATCTGACCTGAAAAGCATGTAAAATTGTAAATATATATATATATGTATATATACATATATATACACACACATGACTACAAACATGAGAGCTACTCTACCTCAAATTCTTTGTCAACATATGGTGCCTTGTATTGGATTTCAGATGAGTGTACAGTTGATCACACCTTGATATGTTAGCTGATGGTCAGTGGTGCTTACACAGTGCCAGGGAGGCTTCAGCTTCTCACATTCCCCTGCCAGGGGCTGGGAGTGCACAAGGAGCTGGGAGGGTCAGAACCAGGATAGCTGACCTGAACTGGACCAAGAGGTCACAGTATCACACTGAACAATAAAGAAAAAGGAAGGTCAGGTACTGGACTGATGGCGTCTGTCTTCCCAGCGCACCACTATGCGTGCTGAGCCCTGCTGTCCTGGCCGTGTCTGAACACCTGATTGCTGATGGGAAGTAGCCAGTGAATCCCCTGACTGTGCTTTGCTTCTGTGTGCAAGGCTTCCGCTTTACCTGGTGAATTGTCTTCATTTCAAGCAGGAATTCAAGCACTTTTACCACCTCCCTGATCCCGTTTTACATCCTCCCTCCAGACAGTGAACAAGTGGCCCTGTCGTGCTGATCTGATAGTGTAACACCACAACACAACCTCCTGCCTGATCATTTTTAAAGAAAGGCTGATTTTTCATAAAGCACTTCTAACAGATATTTAGACAGGAGACATTTGCTGGAGGCTGCCTTCCTTCTCCAGCCTTCAGCCTGATCCCACGGGGCCTGAGCTGCACAGCCACTGTCCCAGAGCCTGCCAGGCCCCATGCAATAGCACTGCACTGACAGACCGAGTGCCCCACAGCTGGCAGCACCAGCATTCCTGCTGCTGTCTACACATACTTCAGAACTCCTGCTGCTGTCTGTGTACATGAGATACAATCCTCGTATTAGGGAATGGGGAAAAGAAAAGCTGTAGCTAAAGTTTTACTGACATTTCCTAACCTAAGCATTAGGATTGTAGAACAGTAAATGTGAATGCTGTCCAGAGCAAAGCTATGAATTGATCATCTTCTACATTTTATTCTAAAACCTTAAGATTAACAGTAGCTTTTCAGATGCACGTAATACACCTATTCATATTCTAAACCTTATTCAGAATTTGCAACACTGATGAGGTCTTAAGTTGCCACTGCAGCAGGATGGAGGCAGTGCCTTAGCAGACCATTGGTTGTTTTAAGACACTTTAGGAGTCAAACTAAAAGCAATCAGTCAGGTTTTCACAACAAACTTCCCCCCTCGCACACAAGAAGCAAAAGAAGAACTGATTACTGGTTTCCTATCTACCCAACTTCTATAGAAAAAAAATCACCAAACAGATTTAGAACACAACAGCTGAACACAGAAGCTTTAACTTTAGCTTGAAGATAAAGGCATTATAACCACTATAGAAAAAGTCTAATTATTTCTAAGCAAAGCACAGCAGTATTAAAAGCCCTGCATTCTCAGAAATTCTGTCTAGACTAGTGTCATCCCCCAGGTGCAGACAGATAGCACTCTTGCTTTTAAAAGAAACAACTACTTATTTTGACGACACTATGGAAAATTGCTCCTTCTTTTTCCAGGCCTAGAAACAGCTTTGAATGTAGCACACACTTCGGGCAGTTCACACTTCTTAGTTCCCTTGACCAGTAAGGAACTCTGACTTAAAATCTGCTTGAAGACCAAAGTCTGAGACTGCCAATCTAAAATTGCATGCAAATCATCTTCCTATGCTCCTGTGTTAATGACTAGGCAAATTAATTTGCCGTGTTAAAAACAAATCCATTTTGCATAGCAGTCAGGTAGACATGGAGCTTATCAATTTCTCCTCTCCTGTATTTAAAAGTTCAACCACATAGTAAGCTTTCCTATTTTCTACTATAGAAATAATAGGCATACAAATAAAGAGGGAATGAAGGATGGCTCAGCTTCTGGACTTTAGATTATGATGGACAAAAGACAAAGAAAAATAAGACTGAGCCATTTATTTGTGGTAGAACCCACCCAGTAGAAATGTCCATCCCTGAGACTTTTGGATCATGCCACAGAAAAAAAAAAAGGGGTCTGCTCAAGACACAGTCCTAAATCTCTGGGGCTTTTTCAGCCTCCGCTGGAACCAACAGGGGCTTCAGGTCTGTGCTTTCATACAGCAGGTCTGGGTCTGAGGACGACAACAGCCACCACAGTATCAGACCATGCCCACCTTCAGCTTCTGCTAGATTAAGACCAATTATCCAGACAAAAAGCAGTGACCATTCACAAGTTTCAGCTTCTGTATATATACCAATGATCCTGCCTTCATGGGATTCAACAGGTCTCTTAGACTTTTCAAACTTCTTAAAGCTGAAGCATGCTCTCCTACTTGCTTCTGTGCTACAAATACCAAAATGTATCCATGCTGACCCTCTGGTTTTGTCAGAGAACAAGATGGTGGTGTCATCAAATTTGGAAAGGAGTGAGTCCAATTTACATCTTCATTGAAGAAGACCAGGCTCACTGAATGGATGCTTTGTTTGATTAGATTATGGCTGAAGCTTCTGATAACAATATGACAGGCTTCAGCAGAATCATGCCTGTGATATTAGAGCATGAACCCATCTGGGGTCACACAGCCCAGGTAGCCCCACCTAACGAGAGCTCCAAAGCTCTCTCTGAAGCAAACCCAACAGTCTGACTGAGATACAGGTCCCGGATGAACTTACAACACATTGACTTCAGGTGACTTAATTTTTTAAGTGCAATTCACAAACTCAATGTCTTGCTTATAGGATGACTTCAGTAATGATCATTCCCCTTAGCTGAAGTAGCAAAGAAACACACAGATGTCCAAAACAAAGCCCTGATGAGAATCAGCCAGATCTGGGCTCAAGCTTTAAGTTCCCTACAAAGCTTTAAACATGAATTGAGTTTTCCATTTCAAAGTACTGCTGAGATGCAGGCTGCAGGCATTAAGCCCAGTTCCTTCCTTCTTGTCCCAGTCTGGGACATGAGTAACTACACAAACTGCTCCCAGCATCCGGCCTTTATGCATGCTGTGTTTCTATTAGTTCTGTATGTCATTTGCCATGCTGCAGTACCCTAGTGGGCTGCTTTAGCACAGAAGCATTTTGCTTACACCTCCCAAACCTTGTTCCCCAGCAGTTCAGACCCCTCACTTCTGTTATATGACGACAGCAGCCTTCCAAATGCTGCCTTTGTATCTGCCATAGAGTGACGACGATGAAGCATTTTGTATTCCATTACTTCTGTAGCAGATGACTCTGACTATTCTTCACCTGGTAAGTAAAACAGGCAACATCACTTTCCCAAAGCTTCAAAGAAATGCTGTTTTGGGGGAAGAGGTTTATCTGCAGATGAACAAAACTAAAAATACCACAAACTGTTCACTAGTTCTTCATTTACCACATTAAAGCACTGTTACTTTAACCACAGCTGAGGAATCCACATAGTGATTTTCAATCTGAGGGCTAATCCAGAACAAATTGTTGTGTTAACTATAAGCAAATCAGGAATTTCTTTCCGCAGTTACAGGCTTCCAGAAATCCAGCACACACTAACATAACAATGACATAAATCACAACTACTTAAAAGCTCTTCCAAAAAAAAAAAAAACCAAAAAACAAAAAGAAAAAAAGCCTTTCTTGGCTGAATTAAGCATTAGATTATGAGATAGCTGATGTTAAATTTAAACACACCGACACGCTGAACATTCATGTCTATTTGCTATATATAAAACTAAGTATACTTGAATGAGGTGCTGGAAAAACAAACACTATGGAGGAAGAAATTATGTTCCAGTCACTTGTGAAACAAGTCATTTTCCAGACTCCTCACATGACAAAATGACAATCTAGAAGCCATTTTATTCTGTACAGCAGCAACTAAACTTACCGAACACTGAGACAAACATACAAGTCTGAAGAGTAAAGGTAGGTAAAAACACTGTGACTGATTTGAACTACAGTTAAACACACCCCAATGTGTCCAGCAGAGCAGCTCAAACTTTTTGTCAGAAAAGCATCCTGGGTTTATGTAATCTTGGCGCCCTGTAATCCATCTCTTGACTCCATTATGCTTCAAATTCAGTACACAGTATTCATATATATATTTTTCTTTTCAAGGTGAGGCAGTAAATTACAGTTCTGCCAGTTTTCAATCCCTCTTTATGCAGTCCCTAGGAGATAATCTGCTGGAATAGTTCACATTACAGAACAAGCAACCAGAGATGGCTAGTCTGAATTCATACAAATAAAGAAAAGCTTCACAGCACCACCTCAGTTGTTGATTAAGTTCTCATTCAAAGACCCTACCTTCACACACCACCCATGTGGGTCCACACGACACACGGGCTGATATACACTCCAAAGCTCACTGCTTCTTAGAATGGCTTGAGTTTTAAAAAGAAAATGTGGGGGGTTTTATGCTCTTTAAAAAGACTGAGATTTCATTTAACAATGAGAATTATGTTAAACTCTTCATTTTGCATATTACTTTTCCCCTTCTGCTCCCTGCCTTGCATCTATAAAAGCGCCTAGTGTTAAAAATACGTGAGTGACATTTTCTGAATAGAATTCTAGTGGATCATGGGCACTTGGGCTGAAAAGCAGACTTCAAACAGAAGTCTAGAGAATGAAAAGCCCATCGAGTTGCCAAGAGTACTTTGCGGGTAATGGTGTGACACCCAGAAACCAGAAGCTCTGGTAGTTAGGAAAAGAAATTCAGAGGTGAGGTCACCAAAAACAACACATCTTTCTGCCATTTGATGTAAAAGGAGTAATGAGCTTCCCCCCCCTGCAAAATAAAAAGAAAAAATCCTTATCCAGTGAGAGCTATAATAGTGCATTTTCCTTGAGATGACCTTCTAAGAAGCACAGAAACTTTAACGCATAGGTTACTGATAGCTGGTGTTGCAAGCATCTAAACTGGAAGGGTGCACCTAATTCCTCTCCACTTGTATGATTTCCTTTTTGATGCACAAGAACTCACAAGCTCCAGTGGAGGCTTTCCCACTGCTGGGGGGAGCTCCCTTCTGGACCATCCCTGCTTAGCATTATTTTGGTGCCCTATATTAACACCGAGCTCACATCGTGCCTCTTTTGGAGGCAGCAATACCCAGAATACTCCTCTACCCATCTGCCAATTTTCAAGATTTCTAAATAAACACATTTTTGAGATGACTGTCTCAGCCAACTTGCTGCAGTGGTCCAAAGTTTCAATTCTTTCCTTTCCCTCCCCACTCCAGAGACAGACACCTAGAACAGTCACAGCAGCACATCAGCCGTGGTCCACATTAAATCACCTTCCTCCAATCAAGAAAAACACAACCATAACTTTTCACTGGATGATGTTTTCAAAAGTAGTTAAACAGCATCTGATGTGTGTTTGGACAGCTCATTTTGTTGATCTCCCCTACATATCTTCCAGCAATGACAGACAAATCAGCAGTTACATGTCAATTGCTCTGTAAAATTGAGAAAATAAATAAATAGGACTGAGGAAATTATCTAGTACTGGGACTGAGAGTTCTCTGAGCTTATGCAAGGAAGACAGCAATACTTGCTACCCACGAGTTTTCTGGGAAGAAAATAAAGGTTTTAAATGGCATCAAAATTCTTCCAGCATCAACAGCAGCCTTCACTATTAGCTGACTGAATCACTCACTTTAGTAACCATCAATGTTTAGACACCAAGTGGAGGAAATTCAGAGTGCTGTCAGTGATGGTAAGCATACTGTGTGTAGGGACCTGCAAACTTATCAGTACTTTTACTGAACTTACAGCCGATAACTGCAAGTGTTAGAAATACAAAAGTCTCTTTAAATCTTATGAGGGCAAACAAAACAGCTCCTGTGCGATATCATGCATGGAACTTACTAATGCAAAAATTTAAGTGCTGGATTACTTAAGGGCATTTTCCTTCCAAGGTATCAGAAGATACATCATCTTCTACTTGTATTTGACTTCCTTTCTAAGCTTTTAAAGACTCTGAAATCCTTTCCTGCATAGCAGCATCACAGCACTTAACTACCCTTTCCAGAACCGCTCAGAAATAGAATGTGAATGACAAAAGTCAGATGTGAATAGCCACAGTCTCAACAGACTGATTTTCAAGTATGCAGAGCATCTGCCGTAGGATATAGGAACAAAACCTCTCGAGAAAAGGATGCATGACGTACATGCAGAGATGCAATGAAAGATTTAATCTTTCAGAGATCTCCTAAATACTTTCAGTGTTTACTCTCTCTGCATTCCCCCCCATCTGTTCTACTTTTCTGCTGCCTGGACTACTTCTTCACCTCTCCCTGTTTGCAGTGAGAAAGAATTCAGGAATTCTGAACTTGCCGCTTTGACTCTGCAACCTTTAACAGTGTGTGTTTAGTACAACTCACTTGGTGCACCCAAAAAAAGGGCCACAGCTCCCGGGTGCCTGCATTTCCTATTAGAAGTGTTGGCAAACCAGCTTCTATACCAAGGTAGCATGCTATTTGGTGTATGCTATAAGTTATATAGCATATCATGTATGTGATGCACACTGACTTACATTTTTCATACATATATTGGAATACATCAATGACTTAGAGTCTCTGTGAATACAGAACAATTTGTTTGTGTAATTTAATTTGAAGCCCAAAGGGATGTACACAGTGTCACTTCTGCACTGGGTGATTTACTGTTTCTGTCTTCATGCAAAAACACACCAAATGCAATACCTAAATTTGGGCCTGCTTTCTTGTTGCAGTGATCAGGCACTGCTGCTTAGGCTCATAACAATTGTTTCCTACACACTTCCATGCTTTTTGCCATCACTTCATCACCCTCAGGCTCTCATGCCAGCCCAGATGCCCACTCTGCTCCCTGTCTCACCTCCCCATGTGACTGAGCTCCTGCACCACTCACATCTGCATTAGGTCATGGCCTTCAGGATGAACCAAACCCCAACCCTGCGTACCCCCAATGGGACACCCTGTCCACATGCCTGGCTTCAGCTTATCAGTGACCTGCAGCCCTGGGACCAGCTCCTGCAGCCCACACCAGAAGCAGAGATGCAGGGAGCAGCAAGACCAACTCAAAACAAAAAGCATTGAGTTCCAAAGCTAACCATAGCAGGAAAAACATCTTGCAGATACACATGAGAGCTGGTAAGAATCTCCTGAATCCTCACCTAATGCATTCGCTAAGACTTCTGCTAGCCCAGAGATCAAGGAAAAGAATCTGAGATCTGATTCCCAGCAGACAGTAAATAGAGGCATTTTTGCAGAAAGCCTAAATAAATACTGGTGGACACGTATTTAGTTAGACTTTGGCTATGTGGAGATAGTGAGTTTTATTGCTGCAGTTCCTCATGTGGAGGTATTCTGAGGGGGAAGCTAGATTTAAAAAAGGCACTGCTCCCAGTCTGGAGAATTAGTATTTCTGAGATCTTCTCCAAAAATACACTTTGGATTTTTCTGCAACTACTGCAATCAAGCACTGTGCATCCAGGGTTACTTTTCTTTAAGGGATCTTCAGCTGATACAGGCTACTGATCCTACAAAATGTTTGTTCTTGGAAGAGCCGCAGCTGAGAGCTCAGGGACATTACATACCTCACTGATCCCCTGTTCTGGTCTAGCATGCACACAAGCAGTTAGGGAAAGGTGAAACAAGCAGTTTCGTTCCTCCTGGGTTCAGTTGCACACTGCGGAACTAAGCTGATTCTCCATACTTTGCAGCAATAAAAGTTTCCTCGAGAGAAGCTTAACTGCACACAAGCAGAGGAGCAGTCTCCATGTGAGCTGAGTGAGATGCTGCTTCCCTGCAGCTGCGGTGGGACAGGCAGACACTCAGCAGCACTAACCTACTCACAGTGAGAGTAGGAATGCAGGCAGGTGGTTCCATGTGGCACCACGTGAAGTTCAATTGCTTAAAGAGATTTACACAGCACGCAGTATGCACAGACAGGAATTCCACAGGAGATGGACAGCTGCCTGAAGGGCCCAGGAAAACGGTTAAAAAGGAAAACGGTGAAAAACGCCGGGAGCTCTCTTTCCTCAGATGCTGTACTTCTGAAGGCAACACAAACACATCACCCGCCCCTCCTACAGAAACGAAACCCCTCTGCAAGTTTCAACTCATCCAAATCTAAAGTAACGGTTCAGAGCGACCACGGAGCCGGCGGGAAGGCGCGGGCGCTGCAGGACGGCGGGCACAGCGGCGGCTCCGGGGACACCCGCTGCCCTTGGAGTGCCTTCCCCGACAACCACCTGTCTCTGCACCGGTCGCCTTAAAGAACAAAGAAAAAGGCATCTCTGAAAGCAGCAGCGGGACAGACCGGTGTGCACGGGAGATCTGACTGTCTGGCTGGAGTTGTTAGGAAACGAAAGATGAAACGAGGAAGCGAAGCAGAGCTAAAGGGGAGGGAGGGAACGCGACCAAGTCCTCTCCAGGTGCCGGCGGGGATTTTCGCAACGCAGCGCTTCCCTCGGCGGGCACTTCTGAACACGCAGCCTTCTCACTGCGCGCTGCAAGGGGAAAGAAGAGCGGGGTTCGCTGAGCTCGAGCAGCCCGGCGCAAACCCGGGCAGCCCCGGGCACCGCTAACAGCCCCGGCCCGAGGCCGCGCCGCCCTCCCGGCCCAGCGGCGGCTCCCGGCTGTCCCGGCCCCGCTCACCAGCTGCTTCAGGTCCTCCTCGCACAGCCCCGCGTAGCGGTACCGCTGCTGCTCGAACTCGTAGCGCGTCGTCTTCACCACCACCGCCACCCGCGCCGGCCGGAATCCGCCGCCCGCCGCCCCCGGCCCCCCGCAGCTCCGCCGCCGCGGCCACCACGGCCCGGCCCCGGTCGCGCTCAACCCACAGGAGGCGAGGACACGCCGGCGGGCTCCGCCGAGCAGCGGCAGCCCCATCGGGGCGGAGGCGACTCCCGCCGCCCGGCCGGCAACGCAGAAGTACCGCCGCGGGACGGACATGGTCCTGCCTCGCCTCTTTTCCCCTCAGCACGGGAGGTGCGAGGGAGCAGCGCTGCCCGGCGCCACCCGCCCCCGCTCTGAGGCGGCCTCCGCGCCCGCGCTGAGAGCCGCACACATGGCGCGTCCGCCCCGCCACGCCCCTCCTCCGCCGCGCGCGCGCAGCCACAACCTCCGCCAATCGGGACGCGCGGGGCGGAGCAGGAGCGGTGGGCGGTGCTCCCGGGCTGGGCCCCGCGCACCGTGCGCGTGCGCTACTGCTGATCAGCGGAGGGGCGAGGGCGGCGCGGGGCGGGTGGCTGTCCGTCCGAGCCCTGGGGCGCGGGCTGCGCATGCGCCCGGCGGACCGCTACGTCTCCCGCCTCCCTGCCTGTGGTGGGCGGAACGCAGCGCCGGGCACGTAGGCTGCGGAGTGGGCGTGAGGGCTTGTGTTGTGAGCCGTCCCTCGTGGCTCCCCGTGCTGTACCCCGCGCGGCCTTCCGCGCAGCCCCTTTTTTGCGCTTACAGAGCAAAATGAAGTACAACAAAGTAAAATAAAGCTGGCGGCTTCCTCCTTTAGGTCACGGGCGCTCGGTCCTTAGCCAGGATTTGGGCGGACCTTGGCGGGTGAGGCTGGCTGACTTCGTGGCTAAGGCTGGCTGTCAGGAGAGGAGGACTTGGAAAGTTGGAAGAACCGCTGTAGGTCCTGTGTTGAGGAGCGCTAAGCGCCGTGCCCTGTGAGGATCTGCTGAGAAACGTGTCGCTTGAGAAGCCGCGCCTTTGATTCGTGACGGCACCCCGGCAGCGCTACGGCAGTGCGCGCTTTGCACGCCCAGCACAAACATCGCCGGTCCTTTCGCTGCCGTGAGCCGTATCTGTCCTGCCAAGCGTTCTGTTTGGCACTCACAATACGTCTACACCAGATGCTTATGCACTTGTGCAGCTACTCGTCCCATGCCTGCTCTTGCCATGAGGAAGCGGCAGCTGTTTACCTGTGAGCGCAGAGCTGCTCTAAGGCACTTTTAGCCGCGAGCCGTAGGAAATCAGACGGCTGAAGGCGCTCGGCTGCTCCCCGCTGTCCTGCAGCAGTACAGAAGCCGGCCTGTACTGACAGGCAGAAGGATTTTCTGTCTACTGATTAGCTTAGCCTTGAAGGACACTACCACAAACCAGATTATCAGGAGAGCAATTAAACATAACTAATCCCCAGAAAATGCCTCATTCTGTGTAACCATTAATTTTTGGATTGTACAAAGTGGTGGATAATATGAGATACTGGAGCACAAATGGAAAACAGAGGCTTTGAAAAGCTATGGCTCTGTCCTGCGAGGCATCTGTTCTACATAGCTCATTTCACTGTGCTTCTCAGGGTACCTATTTGTGTTGAACTGTTTTGATCGTTGTATACAAAACGGATCAGCTTCAGCCGCTATGTCAGGCTTGAATATGAAGCCCTATTTTACTCCGAGGCCATGCTGTTATCATGGTACGGTCTACTGGACTGAGGCCCACAGCAAATGCCATAGGCATACAATATCAGAACCTGTGTTCTAAAGTGTACATTCAAGATGGCTTAAGAACTAAATGGCTTAAGAACTGAATTTTCTGGAAGAAGAGCTGAGGCACAGGAAATGAAGTGGTTCACCCATGTGGAAGTCTCAGGCAGAATGGTGGGAAAAAGGTTTAAACTTTCCATAGCACATAAACCACTTTGTGCAATGTTAGCTCGTAGATGGGCCTACTTGCAAAACATTCAGTAAATACTGCTTTTGAAAAGGAGAGACTAACTTTCTACATGGACAGCAAGTGATGGGACAGGGAGGAAGTTTAGGTCAGATGTTAGGAGGAAATTCCTCACTCAGAGGGCGGTGAGGCGCTGGCACTGCTGCCCAGAGAGCTGTGGTGCCCCATCTCTGGGAGTGCTCAAGGCTGGGTTGGATGGGGCCCTGGGCAGCCTGAGCTGGTGGGGGCAACCAGCCCACGGCAGCATTCTCTTGTATTAGGTCTTATAAAATCCATGTAGAGAAAAAAAAAGAGGATGCTTCTTCCCTCCTTGTCTCTGCTGTGTAGACTCAGTAACATTAAAAACAGTGTCAGATGTGCTAAATGTTTTCCCTGTATTCACCCATTCATTAAATCATTCATTCATTTATTCATTTAATATAAACATTACTAAACTCTCAGTTTGTCAGCAGTAATTTGAGGCCACTAAAGATGACATTTAAAAAAAAAAAAAAAAGAGTGATGAAATTAAGGAAAAGATAAAATGCAGAGAGGTTTGACATCATGGATATATGTTTTTTTCCATGAAGAATGTGGAATAAGTCATTTGGGCCTTCCTGTCCAAGTAAATTTTTCCAGAAAGTCATAATCTTAATGGCAGGTATCTGCATCTGTATCTTTTAATTAGGAATTGTTAATTTTCCATCCTTTTGATAATTATTCCTCTACTAATCCCTAAGATTGTCACGCTCTGCAATCTCTATATGTACAAATTAATCGCTGAGATTTGTCAGGAATTTTGTATCTAGAATGTATGCTCTTCAAATAAGTAAATTTGAAATACTGTTCGTCTGAAAAAGCACAGAACAGGTTGCTCCATGGACAGCAAAATCAGTGATGTCTTACTTAACATGGATTTGTGCTGTACGAAATGTCCCTATGCCACTTTCCAAGCTGTGGTTCCACCCTTCCATGGTTTTAGTCTCTTCCCTCCCTGTTCAGAGCCAGGAATGCAACACCCAGGCCCACAGAAAATACCAGGCTTACTAACAAGCTGTTTCTTCAGAGCATACCTTTATCTGATGTATGTCACCCAATCTTCATGAAAAACAGACACCATACCTCTCAGCAAATTCCTCCAAATACGACGTTTGGCCCAAAGTGGTTCTGGCAGATGTAGATGGATGAGGTACATGGTTATGTGAATCCTTTTCTTTCCTTAGAAAAACAGGCTAGAAATACTGTGGAAGGAACAGTTTGTAGGAAGCACTGACTTTCACACACAGTAAGACAAACAGATGGAAATAAAAGCTGTAAGAAAATCGTTTATTGTTTGGACATCGAAATGGTTGCTCCTGCTGTCATAAAATGACAAACGTTACATTTTCAAAACCAAGCTAATATATTAGATACCAGCAAATACCTCCAGTCTTGAGAAACACCAGAATTTAGTGCAATGAGACCAAGCAAAATAAATAATGGATTAGGATCTCAAGAGTAAAACTTCATACCTCACATATGTCTGCACATATTTGTATTTATATGTCTTCTGTTACCACCCTATCCACACTCCTCAAAGTATTTGGACATCTCTTTTCCTCCACAGCTTGTAGGAAGTGTAGTTTCATTTTTAGGTGTGTGTATGTTTGAGCACACGTGTGTATACTGATGTGTGTGGGTTTAATACAGTCTTGAGAAAAGGCAGCTCAGAAGAGAGGGTTTTCTATTTGTGAATGATCATAAGCTTTGCTGCTTTCACTGTGGAAGTACATTACAAAGTTCCGAAGGTCTGCAAAAACTCTGTTGCATATGCTACAGTACAATTTAGAAGGTGTGTGACATGATGATGACACTCTGGTGCTTAAATTCAGTTACATGGAAGGCTTTGATTACCGGGGCAGACTTTGAAATCAAACTCTGCATTCAGTGCATAACCAGCTGAGCTCCAGGGCAAAGTTCTCCCCATGACCTGTTGCTAAATACATAAAACTGCTGTTTTTTTAACAACTGCTGTTGTTAAACAAAAGTTTTTGTAACACAGAGCTTTGTTCCTGAGTATGAGTTACAGCAATGAAATATGAAGGTCAGTAATGGAAATGCTGTTGTGCTCAGGATTGAGGCTGTCATAGAGGGACAGAGTGTACAGCTGCTCTAGAAAGAACATTTTTGTTATCAGCAAACTGAGGGGTGAAAAAGAGTTCCAGTGCTTCAGTATTTGAGGTTCTCTCTTATGAAGGCAAAAATCCAGTCCCACTGAAACTTGCTCTCATCCAGAAGTCAGAGGAGCACTAGTTTTGGCAGGCTGTGTAAGATTCAGAGTAATCCAGATGTCAATTCAGCTTCACCTGGACTCTAATCCTGAGAATTTAGGAAGAAGCTGGAATTCTTCCAACTTCATGCATACGTTCAGATGGGAAGACCAAATTGTAACTTGACTCTTCAGGTGTGACTCAGCTTTTAAGGCTGATAAACTTTTACAACTTTCTTAATTAGAAGGACTTATGATATTACAGAGCAATTTTTTTTTTAATTATTTTTTTTTCAGCTCTGAGAATGACCAGGAATTAATATTTTGTAACCAACAGTATACAAGGAAAGAGAAGTCTGCAGCAGAATGACTACAGACATACACTTTCTGTACCCGTTAACAGAAAGAATAGAAAGCACAGAGCAGTAAATGGTGCCTGTACTATGCATAGGCTTGTGAAGGACCTGGAAAGTGTCACAGGTGGCAATTGGAGAACTGACCTTCCAATTTAGCATGAGAATGTCTAGGCAGTGGGCTAGTTTGTGGAATCACTTTTACAGAGTGTTTGAGTCGTTGGCACTGTTTGGATTATTGCACATATTTGACTAATGTATTGATCTCATGCTGTTTAGGGATAACTGTGGCTAATAAGAAAGCAGAAATAATCTTAGACAATCTCAAAATAAGACAAATTTTATGCAGATCTCTGGTTATAATGTCAATGTATTTATTTTTGTATATCTAATGGACAGTTGAGAGTGCAAGTGCTTGTGCTGTGCAAGCAAAAAGACGTTCATGAGTGCAAACAGATTCACTTTTAGATGGTAATGCTCAGATGTCCCCTAGAACTTCTGCTTACATTTCTTCATGTCATAGTCTCATGGATGTAAGAGCAGAACCCACTTCTTTGCCCTTTAACAGAACATTCCAGTGACTGCTCCACATATTAAAAACAAAAAACAAAACAAAACAAATTATTTCCATTGGCCTTTGTCATGTTGAACTGCCACTGACCGCTCTGCTTGCATGTACTTATGAACAGGATGCTGAGTACTACCAGGCAACTTTAAATAAATGCTTTCAGTGAAGCCCAATTTTAAGTCTTCAGAACGTATCTTTTAAATAACAGACAAAAAATATCAAATATCTTTTCAGGTATATTATTAATTAATGGTTACGTGTGTTGTTTTTGGTTTTGGTTTTGTTTTGGTTTTTTTTTTCCATCAAGATGATGAATAAACATAGATTCCCTATAAAAATCCTTACTTTAATAATGCATCTCAGTATATTTAATTTTAAAATCCGAAGCTATTTTAACAGCTCTTGAGCACTGGAAGCCACCAAATTATTCTCGTCTCAGTGCAATGCAAGCTGACTGGAACCCTCAAATTGCATCTCTAAGTTCCTTCCCGATGTATTGAACATAAACTATTTATAAAATTAATCTTTTCTTAAAAGTCGTAAAACAAAATTCTTCTGATTTCCTTCTTCCAGGTCCTGATGCATCTCTGGCATTCTGAGAACATGAGTTCTCAGTAGTCAGTAAACTGGTAAATGTCATGAGCAGACTACAGGCTGCCTGCGCTTCCATCTAGAATGGTCTGAAACAGAATTTTAAAAACCATTTCTTTAAATCTGAGTGTATTCACATTTTGAAGCTAACTCTGCATTTCATAATACCAAAGCAGTAGGTTAAAGTTTGGATACAATCAGTTCCTGGTTTAGATAAATATCTAACCAGATAACACGGGATTATTGACAAATATTTGAGCATGTGAATAGTGAATGAAGCCTGTGACTCCCCATGTCAATAAAAGTGAGCACATGAGCACTTAAGGATATAGGTGTCCAGACAGGACACTGTTTCTGGGATGCAAAACAACTCATCCTCTAAGTGGAACACTGACTTAAGTAATTTGATGTTAACATTTAATAATGGATGTCAGTAAACCGTGAGAAATAGAACATATCTTCAAGTCACTCAGTGGTCATGATAAAGTATCCAGTGGTGTCTCTGGTGAGTAATCGAGAATGTTATTACTAGCCTGAAAAAGTATATATAGCTGACTAATGTCAGACACATAACATCACTCCCTCAGTATCTGCTGAAAAATTCCTGCTTTCACCTGGACACCTCTAAACAGTTACTAAAATTTTTAAGCCCTTTACAGGTGAGCAGAAAGGCCTTCAGAATATGAGATCTGAATCTTCCTCCTCCATACACCTTCATCCCCCCATAACTTTTCCTGATATGTCAGCTTTTAAAGCCAATCAGACAGATGTCTTTTGTTTGTTTGTTTGTTTGCTTTGCTTGTTTTAAGGTATTACTTATTTCCATTGCAAAGAATAAAGAAACCTGAACTTACAACAACAACAACAACAACAACAGAAGTTCAGATTTAATTCCTCTATTTTCGAAATCACCTACGTGTGTGCGTGTGTGTGTGTGTGTGTGCTCAATGTATGATTTGGAATCCTTAACACTGGATAAGAACTTGAATTGACAAGAAATGTCAAAGATAGCAGGAGTTCCTACAGTGTTGCTGAACATTCATTTCTTTAAAGAGCTTTTATAAGAATTTTACTTTAAAAAACAGCTGCAACAGCAACAACACTCTCATAACAGAGGTCCTATGTCTTGATAACCAGCAGGAAATGACAGAGTCCTAATGAGGCCAATATAGGAGATATGTGTACAGTGGACTGGAAGTTTTCTCTGTGATAAAACAAAACCTAAAGCATTTCCGTAACATGATAATGTTCTGCTCTCAACATCACTACTCTCCAAAATCCATACAATTCTGGGTGGATCAGAACAGGACACAGTATGTCTCCAATTTAGTTTTCTCTTAAGGTCTATGCTTATGTATGGGTAGACTTCTTGGCACCTACCTAGTCCTAGACATCTTTGAATTCACTCTAATAACTTCTAAATGAAAATTCCACACCAGGGAAGAGAATGCACTTCAATAAAACAAGACGATCACTCAATCAGAATGAACTTAGGATAAAATGTAAAGGAGTTAATGGTGAGGTATAGTATAAGACATAACTCATAAAGCATTTCTCTGCCTAGTGATATCTGTCACCTTTGTCCTTCACAATTCTGAAGTGTTGTAATATAATTTTGGATTTAGAAAGAACTGCTATTATTTGAGAGGTATAAAGCATTTTTTCAACTAGGAAATATGGAAGTTTCTCACTTTAAGGACCTTCTAGTATTTCTAATGTTTATAAATGTAAGTAAAACATTATCTCTTTGAAGAAAGGACAGAATGTCCTGAAAGGCCTTAAGACAACACAGTAAAACCTCTTAAAATTATCAGAGGCAAGAATATTCTCAGGGACATCTTATTTACGTAGGAGTCTAAGTAATGACTTCTGATCACCTTTTGACAATGGTAAGCTTGGGTATTGTGGTTCTAAATAACAGATCCATGTTCTTGCTGGTTGACTTTGTGAGCCTGACATAGATACCTCTTTTGTTTGTGCCCAGTGGAAACATGAAGGCACCTTGCAAAAGATTCAGCACCTGACATATAGAACCATCTATCCAAAAGCTACATGTGGAATTTATGTGTATTAGTAAAGGAATTCATTACTCCCAAGTGCTGAAATTGTGACAGCCTGTAGTCAGTGGACTTAAAAAACAGCTGTTCACAATCTGCACAGACTGCATCTACACAGGTAGCTGACACAGGTCTGACAGCATACAAGAAAATCCCCAACAGATGTTTGAGATCTATAAGCCAAGGCAGAGGAGGAAATGGCAGCGATTTGCACATTATTTTACTCATTGCAGAACATATATTGGGTACTAGGTCCTCCTTATGCACAGGATTTGGGTCCACCTTCTTGCCTACAATGACCACAATCCCCTAACCAAGCTATTCTGTACACTTGGCTAAGGTAAATTCTCCTTTCTGTCTGTAGAAGCAGATCCACCATACAGCAAAGAATATGAAGCTTACAAGTGCCAAGAGAAGAAAAACAAGGAAGCAGCGTCATGCAATTGACGGCAGTGGTATTCCCCTCAGAAGGGACCACTCTAATTCTAACTATTTGCATATTGTCCTATCAGTTTTTCCACCATTTTATTTATGAAATCATTTAGTGAGAACATTTTTCCCATGTACAATAAAGAATTCTGCTGATTTCTTCACAGCTAGATGTTACAAAGACAATTTGAAGCAAAAGTAGTGAAATAGTTAGCAGGTAAGTTATATAAATGGAAGGAGAGATTTGCCTAATTTTTGCCTAACTGCCTAACTCAGTCTAGAAGTTTGCTATCTATTCCAAATTCATCTCCTCAGCTCGCTTTGTAGTTAGTGGGAAAAATAAAGGCTTCTAAGAGAGTGATTGATGCCAACCACTTCTAAAAACTGATTGAAGTTGGATGAATTGTTCTGTTTTTCTCCATTCAGATTTAAACATCATTTTGTTGCTGAAAGTATCCGAGTTGTAATTAGTGAAATACAAGTTAATAAAAACATCAGATAAATCAGCTCATTATTTATAGATCTTATGAAAAAACATCTTTACTCGAAAGTGACACAATTCAATACAATTGTCTACACTGAATGGTAGAAATATGTCTCCTACCTTTTACAGCATCCTTATATAGGGTTAATGTTCTGTGAACAATAAAGTGAAGAACTGCATGTAGGCAAATTTACTGCAAGCATACAGCATCATCTTCCTGTTCACTAATGTAAATTCTACTTGCTTTATTCAATCTTTTACATCAAAAATAACTTCGATGCATTTTTTCCATGCCTTTTACAGTGTTGTGAAATACATATTATGATCTGGGGAACTATGTAACTTCAGTTTAATACAGAGAAAATTGCCTGTATTAGGAAAAGAGAGAATTGTCATTGCTTTTTTGAGACAAAACAAGTAGAATGTAATTAAATAAAATCGAGGCATATTTTTTAATCTTATTTATTGTAATGAAGCAGTCACTGAGAAATTATGCTTCTCATAGTAGCCTAGAGTAAAGATTGGCTATTAAAAATAATTTCTTCTCAGAAGTGGTCAGGCATTGGAACAAGCTGCCCAGAGAAGTGGTGGAGTTACTGTCCCTGGAGGCACTTAAGGAAAGGGCAGATATAATACCCAGGGACATGTTTTAGTGGGCAGTATTGGAAGTAGGTGGATGATCCATCCTTAATAATTCTACATTTAATAATGTAATTCTAATTATTTAAAAATAATTCTAATTTCCAATCTTAATAATTCTACGATTTTAAAGGAGAGACAATCCCTGGAAATGAGTTACATCAATAAAACAACATAAGTATTTAAATAAAAATGAAAATGCACGATCTTTATCAAGTGTTCTTAAATATGTAGGATCTTATTTCTTGCATCCAAATACATGTTTCTACATTAGTATTTAAAACTAATCTCACTTTATTTAAAAAAACTATGACTACAATTCCCTGTTTTGGAAGTGGAAGTTCCAGGGATAGACACAAGTAAGGCGTGAATGTCTGCACATAAAGTGGGGCTTGGGTACCACTGACTGAAATTTATGCAAAATTAAAACCTCATGGCTCTGAGAATAATAGAAGAGATAAGCAGGGAATGATAGAAGTCATCCAAAAAGCATTTGAAAGGGATTGTTAAAACTGCTGACAGGAATTGTTTGAACACAAATAAAAGACAGAAGCTTAAACTAAAGGGCTTGACACTCATGAACACCTGACACTCGTATTTCAGAATCTGTTTGCTGGATGCCATTCGAATATTTGTATCACAAATCTCTGCAAATCAAAGTAAATATTTAACTAGTAAATCTGTGCTCCCAAACTGCTTTTATATTCCCTTTCACCTCTTTCTTTTCTTTTCTTTTTTCTTTTTTTTTTCTTTTTCTTTTTTCTTTTTTTTTTTTTTCTTTCTAAAACAAAGAGTCCTTATCACAGTAATCCTGGAAAGGAATCAAGCTCCATCCACAGTTTTCAAGTTACCCAAATCTTTGTAAAGTCAATAGAGATTATTTAGGAATTAGTGAGGGAATGTTTGATTAGCTGGCAGCAGTACAGGGTGTTTTCAAAGCCAAAAATTTTCCATTTCCTAAACAGCATGAAGGTATTTGTGATAAAATTTTGTGTAAGAGCATCATACTTTGTCTAGAGCACTGAATGCTACTGGAGTGTATTTAAACAACAATTGATCATGGGAACAAGACTATAAGCTGCAATCTGTCAAATGGGGAAAAAAGGCTTGCTTGTTTTCCTTAAGCAAACAGTTACTCATAGCTGTTAGTTGTATGTGACTTATTTCTGTTGAATACTTGTTAAAAAGAAGAGTTTATAATATAAGGCCAGTATGTTACTTAGTTAAAGAGGGAAGCAAATTCTAGGAGCAACAACTCAGACCTGCCTGCTTCAGTCCTATGAGGAAGAGAATTCAATTGGTAGCTTCTGTATCTACAGTAGCAGTTTGGCACAAGTGAGTAAATTTCCTCCAGAAATGTGTCTTGTGTTCTGCCAAGACAGAAGAGCTTGTACTTTTAGCTACATTCTTAACTTTGAAAAGCCTACATTCTTGTTATGTTAAAAGGAACTGCCAAAGCTGGCGTGTAAATCTTGAACCAGGAGTCTCCTAGAGAAGTAGTTATTAGAAACAATCAAAAATCAGTGCTTTAAACAAAGTTAACCAGAGCAAAGTAAATACTGTCTTAATAAACACACCATGCTTAAAGGCATAAATAACTACTCAGCAGATGATGCGTATGGACTCAACTTCTACTCATTCATGTAACAAGTATCTCAGTGCCTCCAGTCATATCTACTGAAATGTACTGAGGAAGATTTCAGATAAAGGTTGACAATACTAAAATTCCTTAACTCTCAGGTTTTCTTCAAAAAAATATTCCACTGCTATAAAGCAAACAGGTACCAGCAGATGATCACTAGTGGTGTTCTCCAGGGCTCAATTGCAGAGCCACTCCTGTTCAACACTGATGATGATCTGGATGCAGGGATGCAGGACTGGAATGCATCCCCAGCACATTTGCCAATGACACAAAAACTGAGAGGTGCTGCTGGCTGCCTGGAGGGATGAGAGGCCTTGCGGAGAGATCTAGATAGATTGGAGCATTGGGCCATCAGTGACAGCATGAAGTTCAACAGAAGAAAATTCTGGGTACTGCACTTGGGAACAAGCAATGCCAGACACAGGCAGGGATGGCAGTCAAATGACTAGAGAACAGCTCAGCAGAAAGGGACTTAGAGGTGCTGGGGACAGCAGCTCGGCATGAGCCAGCAATGTGCCTGGGCAGCCAAGAGGGCAAATTGCCCTGTGGGGGGGCTCTGAACACATCTCAGCCAGCCAGTAAAAAGCAGTCATTTTCTAACTATTCTTCTGTTGGAGTAGCCTCACCTTAAACACTGCTTGCTGCTCTGGGCTCCGCAATATGAAAGGGATGTTAAGGTCCCTGAAAGAGTCCAGAGGAGGTCAACAAAGCTGGTAACAAGGGCAGAGAACAAATCTCATGAGGAGTGGCTGAGGACATTTAGATTGTTCTATCTGGAGAAGAGGAGGTCATCAGGCAACCTCACGGCTCTCCGTAGCTCCCTGAGAAGAGGAAGCAGAGAGAGGTGCTGGGCTCTGCTCCCTCAAACTGATGACAGGATGGGAATGGCACAAAGCTGCACCATGGCAGGGTTGCACTGGACATGAAGAAAAATGGCTTCCTAAAGAACAGAATTCCTAGCAATCCCCATGCCTGTCAGTGTCTAAGAATTATTTAGATCATGCCTTCAGTAATGTGCTTTAACTTCTCATTAGCCCTGAAGAGGTCACACCACTGGACTTGGTGATCTTCATAGATCCATTCTAACCACTCTCTTTTATCTACAATTTATCTAGTAAAATCTAGCATTGTAACAGCAGTAAGATGCAAGGAGTTACTCTCATCTACCTAGCTAAGAGTATCTATAACATAAACTTTGATTAAAGTTATAGACAGCAGGGGAAAAAAGTATAATTTTACTTAGAAGGAAAAAGCCCTGGAAGAATTACAGGATTCCTGGGAAAAATTCTGCTTACCAGATCCACTGCTGCTCACTTGAGTTATTTTTTCATCATCTTCATCACTGTCACAGTTTAATAGCTGAAAAGCTGTCTCTGACTCTGTGTCTATTTGGTTAGCATCAGATTCTTGCTCAGCACAGCTTCGCAATGCCACAAGGCGGTGATGTATTGCTGCATACAGGTATCCAGCATCTTTTGATCTTGCCTGCAGAAAATAAAATCCAGACTCAGAATTAAGAAAGAAGAAGCCTTATTTTTATAGAGAGGCTGAAAAGTTTTCAAAAGTAATAAAATAACTTTTTTTTTTTAATCAAAATAATGTATATAAGATTCACAGTAATTTATTTCTGAAAATATATTTAAACACAAAGGATGTCAGATTCCCTTCAGTGTTTGAAGCTTTAAAATATGTTGCTTATTTTATCTATAATGACATGGGGAAAAAAAAAAAACCTTAAAAATTATCTGCCCTGAAGAATGGCTGTTTGTACTGAATATTTCATACTCCAGACATTCCTAAATATAGTTCCAGAATGAATGAAGCGTTGATATAGTAATACGTGTTTGCATTTGGATTTACAGAATAAATAAAACCTTTAAAACCTAACCACAAAAAATTATAAATTATATTTATAAACCCTAAAAATGTCATGAACCGTACTGCAATTTTTAAATCAAGAAGGGTATTGAAAACTAGACAGGGCACCATTTTGCTAAGACATAACACTTCAGAGCAGCCATGTTTTGACTACTATGTTCTACTCTGGTTATCATATCTCAAGGACAGAAATAAAGATGGTACACAGAAGGACACTCAAAATGATAAAGGCACTGAAACTGGCTGGCCAGGGAAGTGGTGGAGTAACCAGTCCTGGAGGGGTTCAATTGTAGATGTGACACTGAGGGACGTGATTTAGTTTGAAGGGATATCAGCTATAGGGGTGGGCACGAGCTGCTTTGTTGATGACTGTACAAGCAGCTTCCTGCAAGTTTTGCCACACTCATGCAGCCATACCTTGGTTTCTCAATACATGTCCTTTTTTACTGTCTAGAACTGTCATGACAGAATTTTATTAATGTTTACATCTCTATACACTAGAAAACTGCATCACATCTGAAAATCTGGGGCATTTCTAGTGTGCATGTGCAGATTGGCTGCATGGTCAGAGTAAGTCAGTCACTGTCAGGAAGTGGCAGGCCTACAGTGCTTTCATAAACACTGCATGCATGGTATTTTGCTTGTGTGCTAAATGTGACATTCCTGTAATCAGCAGTTTTCTTGCCCAGGAGGTTGAAGAAGAAAGGATCTAGTAGGGAACATCATATCCCTAATGTGGTAATTACTTGCAAATAAGGCCACCACATTTCCATCCTCCACTTACCAGCCCCAGCCAGAGAAAACCAGTATTCCCAAGACTTTTGTCTTACATAAAGTCACATTACAAAATCTGTGTTCTCTCTCAACTCAGAAACAGAGGTCCCAGACCAGATGGATCATCACAGAATCACAGAATGGTTGAGGTTGGAAAGGATCTCTGGAAGCCACATGGTCCAACACCCAGCTCAAGCAGGAACACACGGTAGCCCAGGACCATGTCTACACAGCTTTTGAACACCTCTAAAAATAAGAATCCATAGTCTCTCTGGGAAACCTGTGCCAATGCTCCATCACCCACACAATACAGAAATGCTTCCTAATGTTCACAGGGAGCCTCTTTTGTTCTAGTTTGTGCCGATTGCCTCTTGTCCTGGAACTGGGGAATACTGAAAAGAAACTGGTTCCATTCCTCCTACAGCTATTATAGACATAGATGTGATAACCCTAAATTCCCTCATCTCCAGTCCCAGCTCTCTCAGCCTCTCCTCACAGGAGAGGTGCTGCAGTCCTCTTGTCAAATTAGTGGCACTACTCTAGACTCTTACTAGTATTTGCATCACTCTGTGTACTTGGGGCCCTGAACTGAACACAGGACTCTGGGTACAGCCTCACCAGCACTGATTGCAGGGGAAGGACAGAGGGGAAGGATCACCTCTCTTGAGCTGGTGATACTTTGCCTAATACCAGCCAAGAATACGTTTAGCCTTCTGATAAGAAAGGGCATATTGTTGACTCTTGTTCAGTTTGGTGTCCACTGGAACACTTAGGTCTTTTTATGCAAAGCTGCTTTCCAGATGAGGAGCCCCCAGCATGCATGGATATGCTAGATTGTTCCTCCTCAACTGCAGGACTCTGTACTTCATTAGGAGTCAGCTGAGCTCTCCAGCCTGTTCAAGTCCCTCTGGATGGCTGCACGGCCCTCTGGTGAGTCAGCCACTTCCCCAGTTTTGTGATATTTATGAATTTACTAAGAGTGCACTCTACACCATTGCCCAGCTCATTAATGAAGATGTTACACAGAGCTGGACCCAGTACTGAATCCTGCAGTTACTGGCCTCCACCTGGACTTGGCACCACTAAGCAACTACCCTTCAAGCCCAGCCATTCAGTCACTTTTCAGCCCTACTCACTGTCTGCTCCTCCAGCCCATGCTTGAGCAGCTTACCTGTGAGGATCTTACAAGGGACATTACCAAAGGCAAAGGCCTTATTGAAGTGCAGGAACACAATATCCACTGCTCTCCCTTCATCCATCAGGCTGGTCATAAAATTACAGAATTTTGTTGGTCAAGCATGAGAAGTGTTGCAAGCACTGGGTCCAGAATCACAGCAAAAAGCTGCTGCCTTGTTTCTGAATAATGTATGAATGGGTGACTACGTGTGTAGAAATTCTTACTCTGTTGCCTCTCTAAGAAACAGTAAGCGATGCATGCCTTACTGTGGAACAATATTGATTCTTTCAATGGTATGTGAACCAAAGTCTGTAAGTGTCTCTCCTAAGGAGATATCGTATCTTCACACCTTTTTTGAAGTACGACGGGATAACACTGCTAACTCATTTCATAACAAAAGCCATATAAAGCCTAAGCTAATCATAGCTTAACAAAGCATAGAACGCTATTTGCTAAAACCATAGCCCCAGCAAGTCTTCAGAAACCTAGATGACAGGGGATTTCGGTGGGTTTTTATCTCTTGATTACCTGAATTAGGAATACTTGAACAGAGTGGTCCTCTTGATCTGTTGCAGTGAAACACAGGCTTTTACTGTTTGCTCTTTTTATCACCATTTGACCCCAGAGCCTGGTGTTGAGAATCAGTCTCAAGCTGCCTTGATTTCTCATAACTAAAATAAGAAGGTTCATACATAAGTGAATTGGAACTGTCTTCCTGTTTATTAGCAGTTTCTCACAGCACTTCTATGCAACTGATATTTTCAAAACACATTAATTTCTTTCATTAATCTGGCATGCAAAGAAAATAATCTACTGAAACTATAATGCATTACAAAAATGACAGCACAGGAAAAACAGCATTCCAGAAGCATCTTGAAACAGTGCTCCTGCACAAACAGTCAGACTGGTGGCTAAACTAGAGATACTTCCCAGTAAAAAGACAGAGAACCTCACAACACGAGTATGTGTGCATACACAAACCAAGTGGAAAACGCCCTGGCAAGGAAGTGCCTCAGTCTGTAACCAACATAACTCTTACCACGTAAGGATAGAAAGATTCTCAGAAGCTTGATTTAAATACAATTAGCTACTCATTTTTAAATGCTCTGAGAGAAAATGATTCTAGTCAGCAGCAGTACAAGTTACTCAGTGTCTTGTGTATGCGTTACTTTGTTATTTAATTCTTACTCAGCCTGGATTGCAACATTCCACATTTATTGCTGGAAGTGTCATTAAGCCTCAGGGATCCTCTGCCTTTTTCAATCCAAGTTAAAGAAAGTTTATTAAATACGAAGAGCTTGCAGTTAATCTGAAAGAGAAATGATGGAAGTTGTGATCCACTGTTAACTTTATTGGTTCTAAAACTTTAGACTTTTAAATCTTCTGATATGGCTTTGAATACATATGTATGCAGGGATACAGGATAGATAAATAGATACATCAACATTTTTACATAAGGCGAAGGACTTCCTGATTTGTGCTAAACTTTAAGTTATTCTTTGAAAACAATCAACATGAATTGTGTGGCCAGCAGGAGCAGGAGGTAATCATCCCCCTGTACTCAGCACTGGTGAGGCCGCACCTCGAGTATTGTGTTCAGTTTTGGGCCCCTCACTACAAGAAAGACGTGGAGGCCCTGGAGCGTGTCCAGAGAAGGGCAACAAAGCTGTGAGGAGTGTGGAGCACAGGCCTTATGAGGAGTGGCTGAGGGAACTGGGACAGTTCAGACTGAAGAGGAGGCTCAGGGGAGACCTCATTGCACTCTACAAGTTCCTGAAGGGAGGTTGTGATGAGGAGGGGTTTGGCCTCTTCTCCCGGACAACAAACAGGACCCGAGGAAATGGTCACAAGTTGTACCAGGGGAGATTTAGATTAGACATAAGGAAAAGCTTTTTCTCTCAGAGAGTGGTCAGCACTGGAATGGCTGCCCAGGGAGGTGGTGGAGTCGCTGTCCCTGGCACTGTTCAAAGAGGAGTCTGGATGAGGAGCTACAAGATATGGTTTAGTGGCTTGTGGTAGCAGTGGTAATGGGAGGATGGTTGGACTAGATGATCTTGTAGGTCCTTTCCAACCTTATGATTCTGTGATTCTATGATTCTATGAATTCTAGTTTACTTTTTCAATTATTTCATCTACATCAATTCTTCATCTGTGATATCCACTAACAGGTTAATGCGCTGCAAGTGCACTAATAGCATATTACCTCATTCACTGAAGAAGTGTTCTATAACATAGTTATTTATAAAGGTGATTACTAAATAACACATTCTTTCCCCAGTAATGTTTTGTCATTAAAAAAAAAAAAACTTTCTTCAAATTACTTCTAATTTTGATGTTTCAGTTACTATAGTATATGGATATAATATGAAAATCTAAGCCTACAAAAGAAAAAAAAAAAAAAGCAGTAGTGTGTCTTAAGGAAACTTAAAATTTAAAGCATATAGTGATGTTCTGATTGCTTCGGAAGTAAATTCTGCAAAGGTAGTAAAATTTAGTAAATTCAGATTTAGATGTTCTTTTCAACAACAAAACCGCTCACTATCAGGGCTTTATGAAACACACACCTGTAATACATTGTGTTCTTCTTCTTCTCCTGTTATAACTTCAACTTTATCTAACAGAATTTTCTCCCCTGGCTTGGAGATATGAGCAGCTGCTGCCTCAGTCGGTGTTGCATTCTTCAACAAAGCTGTTTCTGTAGGGAAAGAAAGAAGGAAATCTTTTCTGTAGAATGAATATTTTTAGCATGTATGGTGGCCTGTGAGTTCAGTACTCCCTCTGGCATCTTATGTCAGTTAGTGTTATTGCGCTTTTGTCCAAATAGAAGGAAAAAAAGTTGGAATACTGCAAAATGTCCCAGATATTTATGATCATTCTGAATTGAATGGGGCTCTCTGAAGATGCAGAGATCTGCCCCAAGGGACAAGTTGCAGAAACAAGCCCTAAACAATTAGAAATTGATTTTCCAGATAAAACTGGTTTCTAATAATGCTCTGGAGATTAACATATAATGAAAGGCATATGTCCGAATTGATGCATGCATTATATATTTTTTCTATGTTTTTGTTTTGTTTTTTATTTGAAAGAATGTAGCTGCAAAAGAAGAATATCCTATACAACTATTAGTAGAGAAGGGATTCCCTTACAGCTAAGGTTTATGTGTCTTGCCTAGCAGAAAAGCTAGCCAATAGAGTCACAAATAACCCCTGAAATCTGTCTTTACAGATGTTTTAGCCCTACAATTAGGTTACGAATGAATATGAACAGCAGCTTAACACTGTAGTTCAGAAGTGCATTCTGGAATTTATTCACTAAGCTTACTTCACTTTTTCAAATATCGAACATAGCATCTGCATTTTATCTTCTCCCATGTAACTCAGGTAATTCACTTTGAAGTCAGTATAGTTCAGACAATGCATACCAGCCTGCAGCTGCTTTCTGTAGCAGCACCCAATTGTCATCCTGATCCATTACTGAGAGAGGTCTGCTGCTTACATGGGGCAGGAAGAGCTGTTGCCAGAAGAGAGTTGGGTGAAGAGGAGGGGAAGAGAGGTTGAGGGGCTTTTTAAAAGGGCAGATAGTGACAGGATGAGGGGAAAAGGCTTTAAGCAGGAATAGGGTAGATTTAGACTAGATATTAGGAAGAAACTATTTTTTGTGAGGGTACAGGAACAGGTTGCCCAGTGAGGTTGTGGATGCCCCCTCCCTGGAAGCATTCAAGGCCAGGCTGGATGGGGTTGTGAGCTACCTGGTCTAGTGAAATGCATCCCTGCCTATAGCAGGAGAATTGGATCTTAAAGGTCCCTTCCAACTCAAACTGTTCTATGATTGTATGATTCTAAACACAGACTTCACATGCAAGTACATAATAGTGTGTACTGGAGGTTGGACATGCTAGTAAGATTTGAAAACTACTTAGCACCATTCATTTGACAACCTCAAATACACACTCAAACATGCAGTATGAAAGCTAGTCATACTTTTCTGCTGAGCATGCTTACTTGTTACATGAAAAGATTCTATGTAAAGAGATGCTATTTCTCTTTTGTATGAATCAGCTTCATTGCATGACATGGAATGCTTTTCAGGGCTCTAGAAAAAAACAAACAAACAAACAACAGGGAAAGTAAGTCTTCCTATCTATATAACGTGGCTATATTACTTCTTATCAAACAGAACACTGAATCTTTTAATGCACAGTAGGTAGAAGATTTGGAACTTTAATACATTACAAGTAAAAACAACATAGATTATACAGTTCTGTTCTTCAGTGGAAATAATTTTATTGTCATTAAATCAGTACATGATCATGCCAAGAATAATGGCTTCTTTGTAAGGATCCTGGATTAAGCTTTAAATCCACTGAAGGACTTAAAAGTTTAAGTAACAGCTAATTTCCAGTCTCATACTTAAATCCCAGAATCGCTTAAAACTCCCAGACATCACACACTTAATTTCAGAGGAATTAAAACTTCCAATCTTTCAGTTTTTCAGATAAAGCTTCTTATGCATGTTTTAAGTAAACACTTCTGACTTCTGACAATACTGTGACCCAGCTCCTATCTTATATGTGAATCCTTGTCAGAAGCTGTAAACCAGCCCTACAGTTCTCAAACTTTTTCACTGGCAGATACACATATTTTTTTCACTGTACTCTTACTAGAAACTGAATTTTAATTCCACTCTAATTGGTGTAGTCCTCAGCAGGATTTAATTAATTAAGCTTTTTCATGGCATGCGCAATATATCTTAACATGGACAGAATCTATGGTGAGTGTTAAATATTCTCCTCTGTCCAAGAGTATTCAAATGAATTTCTCCCAGTCCTTAACAGATAGATAGAAACTATTTGAGTGGTTAAGGACACATTCATTTCTCTGTTATTGTTGCTGTTATGCTTTACATGGAATATTTAAGCAGCTGTTTTGCAGGTCAAGAAATTAGCAAAAGAAAATTGCATACTGTTACAGGTTTGTAATTGGAGTATTTATGTAGGATGGTAAAACAGGGATGCCTACCCTTCCTACAGAAAATAGTTATTTTGTCTTCAACTGGAATATGTTTACTCATATCTCAAAAAGAACACAAGGAGCTAAAAAGAATAAATCTCTGAAAAAAAACATATTCTTAAGAATGCTAATCTTAACAAAAAGTGTGCCAGAATTTATAGATCTTACCACAACTCTCTCAACCATGTTTTCTCCAAACACAAAATCAGAATTGCTGCTGCTTAGAACACTTCTGTCTTCTAACAACTGACTTCTGTGCGAACAAAATAAGGATGTAATTTAGAACTATTTAAAGAATACAAATTCCTTAAATAAAACAAATATATTACTCAGTCAAGAATGTAAGTTCATAAATTTACTCCACCACATCTTATATTATTACAGACAAACAAAAAAACTTCTTCATCAATCAGATGAATACTGTAAAAATGTAAAAGTTTCGCAGAGCAGTAGTACTGTAGAATCAAAGAACAGTTTGAGTTAGAAGGGACCTTTGAAGATCATCTATTTCCAACCCTCCTGTCATTGACAGGGACCCCTTCCACTAGGCCACCATGCTCCAAGCTGCGTCCAACATTACCAGGGAAGGAGGCATCCAAAGCTTCTCTGGGTAACCTGTTCCAGCGTTTCACCACCATCATACTGAAGAATTTCTTCTTAATGTCTAACCTAAATCTGCCCTCTTTTAGATTAGAATTATTACTCCTTAACCCATTGCTACGTACCCTGGTAAAGAGTCTACTATTCCTGTAGGACCTCTTTAAGTGCTGGAAACCTGAAGTAAGATCTCCTTGGAGTCTTCTCTTCTCTAGACTGAACAATCCAACTCTTTCAGCCTGCTTTTACAGAAAAGGTGCTTTGGCTCTCTGATCATTTCTGCATTCCTCCTCTGGACTCACTCCATGAAGTTTATGCAATTCTTGTGTTTGGTGTCTCAGAGCTGATGTATTCAGCTCCAAAAGGGGCCTCACAAGAGAGGAGTAGAGGGGGAGAGTCATCTTTGTTTACCTGCTGACCATGAGTCTTTTGATGCAGCCCAAGATATGATTGACTTTCTAGGCTGCAAGTGCACGTTGCCAGCTCATGATACAACATGACATAGTATAGCACATGGCTTATGAAAACGTATAACTAAAACAGGAAAGGAAGACTTTTACGGTTTTTAATGGCCTGTTCTACAGTTAAATTTACCATGAGAAGTGAAGAAAAGTAAATACTTGCAGTCCTGCCATGTTGGTCAATTACAGTTTGGGGAAATAAATTTGAGAGAAAATTTCATGCTGCAGATAAATTCCTTTACAGCGAGGATCTGGAGTTCCTTGTGGGTGACTGGTTTTGGCAGAAGCTACATTAAAACACTTCCCTCACCTTTTTTCTTCTCAGTGACTCTGATTTTCCAGGTAAAAACATTAATATTTTTTGCACTGCCATCCAGTTAGCCTCTTGACTCTCAGGAGGTTTTAAGGAGGTGAATACTTTATTTAGTAGTGATAGAGTCACAACTTGTAGTAAGCACATTACTTGGGATCACATTCAAGAATATTCTAGTATAAATAGAGTTGTGAGTTCTAGCTACATAGAGTTCTAGCTACATAGCCATTTAAAATCAACATGATCTTGTTTTGTTTCGTTTTTCCCATAAAATTCACTAAAAATGTTCTAGTAAACTCCTTGTGCATAAGTTGTTCCTGCTAGCATTTTTTGACAACAGTCCCTATAGGTGGTTCTTCTTTATTGTAGAGCTGTATCTCGTGATGTCAAATTCAAAACCATTCTTGTCCCTTTACGTTCCAGAAGGAATTTTTGGCAGGAAGACAATCTGATGTTCTGACACAAGCTGCACATTTCATCATCACTCATCAAGGCTATTTGTGAGCATTTATCTCACCTGGGAGGGCTTGGTGACACATCATGTAGAGCATATTTCTGTTAATAAGTTGGGTTTGTTGCTACAATTTTGATGATCTAGCCCAGGAACTGATAGGGCTTGTTGAGAGGGTTTAAAATTAGCTATGAAGGGGGAAGGAGTTAAAAGGAGGCTCATTAGAGATGAGCCTGGGGAAACAATTATGGGGCTGAAGGTGATGAAAATGGCTCAGCTGAAGAACATCTACAACATTACAAGCAGTGAGAGCAACAATCAGGAGGAGCTAGAAACTGTTGTGCAGCAAACTATGACCTAGTTGCCGTTACCAAAACATGGTGGGATTCCATGACTGGAATGCTGCAATGTGTGGCCATAAGAAATTCAGGAGGGATGGGTGAGTAAGGAGAGGTGATGCTGTGGCTCTCTTTATTAGAGTTTCAGTGTTGCTGAGCTTGTGGATGGCAACGACAAGATTGAGTCTCTATGGGTAAGGATCAGAGGGAGGGCCAACAAGGCTGACATTCTGGTGGGGTTATGTTGTAGACCACCTAACCAGGATGAAGAGATGGATGAAGAGTTCTACGAGCAGCTGGTAGAAATTATGTGATCAGCAGCTCTTGTTCTCAAGGGGGACTTCAACTTCTCTGATATATACTAGAAGTATAATACAGCACAGAAGATGCATTCTAGGATGTTTCTAGAGTGTGTGGAAGGTAATTTTGCGAGGCAACTGGTAAGAGGGCCTAAAAGGGGAGGTACCTTGCTAGACCTGCTGTTCATAAATAGAAGAATGGTGGGGAGACGTGGAGGTCATTAGCTGTCTTGGGCAGAGCAACCGATAAATGGTAGAGTTTTCTATTCTTGGTGGAGTGAGGAGGGGGGTCAGCAGAGCTGCTACCTAGGCCATCCAGAGGGCAGACTTTGAACTGTTCAGGACACTGGTAGGAACAGTCCTTTGCAAGTCAGTTGTGAAGTGTAAAGGGGTCAAGGAAGACTGAATGTTCCTCAAGAGGAAAATCATAAAGGAGCAGTAGCAGGCTCTCCCCCTGTGCCATAAGATGAGCTAGCAGGCAAGAAGACTGGCATGGATGAACAGGGAGCTTTTTCTGAGATTCCAGGAGAAAAAGAGAATCTACCTCCTGTGGAAGAAGGGATTGGCAACTCAGAGAGAGTACAAAGAAGTTGTTAGGATATGCAGGGAGAAAATTAGAAAGGCAAAAGCTAAGCTTGAACACAACCTGGCCACTGTTGTAAAAGAGAACAGAAAACATTTTTACAAATATATTAATTGTAAGAGGATGGCTAAGGAGAATCTCCATCCTTTACTGGACGCAGTAGGGAACCTGACCACAGAGGATAGGGAAAAGGCTAAGGTTCTCAATGCCGTCTTTACACCTATCTTTAAAAGTCAGTAATCCTCAGGGTACTCTATCCCCTGGCCTGAAAATCTGGGATGGGTAGCAAAATAAACTCCCCTCACTAATCACGTGGAAACAGTTAGGGACCTACTACTCCACCTGGACTGTCACATGTTCATAGGGCCAGGTGGAATCCACCCTAGGGTATGCTGAGTGAGCTGGCAGAGGTGATAGCCAAGCCACTTTCCACCATCTATCAATGGTCCTCGTCAACCAGAAAGGTTCCAGAGGACTGGAAGCTTGCCAATGTGACTTCCACCTAAAAGAAGGTGGAAGCCATAAGGAGAGTCTGGGGAACTACAAGCCTGTCAGCCTGACCTTGGTGCCAGGAAAGGTTATGGAGCAGATCATTCTGATTCAGATCACAAGGCATGTGCAGTACAATCTGGGGATCAGGCTCAGCCAGTATGGGTTCAAGGCAGGTCTTGCTTAACTAATCAGATGTGCTTCTCAAAGGCTATTGACACAGTTCACCTAGACTTCATCAGAGCCTTTGACACTGTCTCCCACAGTATTCTCCCACAGAAGCTGGCAGCCTGTGGCTTGGACAGGTACATACTTTGCTGGGTAAAGAATTGGCTGGAGGACCATACCAAGAGAGTGGTAGTGAATGGAGTTAAATCCAGCTGGTGACCAGTCACGAGTGGTATTCCCTAGGGGTTCATACTGGGGCCTGTCCTTTTCAGTTTCTTTATTGATGACCAAGACAAGGGGATTGAGCGTACCCTCAGTAAGTTTGTAGATGACAACAAGCTGGCAGGAAATGTCAATCTGCCTGAGGGTAGGAAGGCCTCACAGAGGGATCTGGACAAGCTGGGTTGGTGGGATGAGGCCAATGGGATGATGTTCAACAAGAACAAGTTCCTGCACTTTGGCCACAACAACCCCAGGCAGCACTATAGGCTCGGAGCAGAGTGGCTGGAAGACAGCGTGGAAGAAATGGACCTGGGGGTGTTGGTTGACACTCAGATGAACGTGAGCCAGCAGTACACGCAGGTAGCCAAGAAAGTCAGTGGCATCCTGACTTGTATAGAGAGCAGTGTAGCCAGCAGGATCAGAGAAATGGTCATTTCCCTGTACTCAGCTCTGCTAAGCTAACGACTTTCTTATCCTTTAGTAAAGAAAATTCTCCACAAAATTTCACTGAATTGCAATCAATATCTATCCTAAGATTTCATCTGGTATTTCCAGGTTGCTGCACTAGCAAATCAATAAGGACAGCATTCCAGAAGAGCTAAAAAAACAGAAGCCAGGGCACTGTCTCAAACAAATAATGTGTTAAATGGATTTTGTGTGTTTTGAGAAATTTAAGAAAAAATGTATCTGTACAGAATTTTTCTAGTTGTCCTTAGATTGGAAGTACCAGCCTGAGACACTCGTTAAAACCCTAATATCCTCATGTTGCTGCAGGGCAAGAACAAAACGTGCCATGGATGATGTTGCCATGGAGATGCAAAACGGAGGCACTGAATCCAGGGAATTACCATGAATAAAGAAGAGTAGGAGAAACTTGGAAAGCACCCTGGAAAGACAGAAGCAGATCTAGGTACTCAGCTGACTCTTCTCGATGTCCAGAGTTGCCAGTTCTAGTGCTGGCCCTGACCCCCTGCATATTTTCAAGCAAATCATTGTGAAAACCCAATACATCACCAAAAGCCTGCATTTTCCCAGCACTGTATTTGTCACTTAAGAAATTATTTCCTTCTTAAATAATATTTTACTTAATACTTTTAATAATTTTCAGTGTTCATAATTAATATTAATAACAATCACTTTAATTAATCTAATGTAATTACTGATTTCATAATCAGACTCAAGAAACTCAACGAATTGCTCTAAGCTATAGCCAGTTCAGGAAAGTGAACTGCTAGAAATGGGATGTGGGCAGCCACAGCAACTATGGAGGACTAAGAAACCATTTTCATTCATCACTCTAAAGAACTGCATTACATGGAGAAGAACAAGCAGAAGAAGAATGACAGAACAGGACATCAGCAGGCAGCATTGCTCAACTGCTATTGAGTCTCCTTCCTTTTTTTTCTTTCTTTTTTCTTTTTTAATGTACATGAATGTCAATACCTTCACCATGATTAATAATTAAAAACAAACTTACAAGATTTTTTACTTAGTAATCTGCAAGTCTTGGCTGCATTGGTTGCTACTTTTTAGCATGTATATGGATTTTAATAAATTTGTTTGTTTGAATATCTGTCAAGTTACTGTGAATAAAGAGCTATGTCAGAAAAAGATTTTAATGAAATATTTTAAAGAAATGAGCACCTTATACAGATCAGAAGAATGGCACTAACACCCCCCTGTAATGCTGGAAGAACAGCATGCACTTGGTCATTTTTAAATAAATATTCAGCTTGGCAATAAACTCAACATTTTACCACAGTTCTGATACACCAAACTAATCAGGCACAGAATACACCAAGCAGATGAGAAATCCCTCTTAAAAATGAAAAGAAAATAAACACTGTAAGAACTTTCAAGTCCAGTAACTTGTCAGTACTGAAACACAGCAAAGCATTTCTCTATTCATCTACTTCAGAAGAGATAGCCACTCAGTTGTCCCTTCCTAGATACTGTGCAGGTGTCAGAGGATAAGTGGATTTGGAATATTGGTATCAGTTGATCTGAAGATAGTGTCTTCCTTTAGCTTTTCTAATATATGCATTACTATCATTCCAAATCTCCTAAAAATCCAGTATGTTGTGTGGCTCCATCTTGTCCTCACAGGGTTTCATCACAGCATTAACTGTAATTGAAAAGAGGGGGCTGGTTCTTCCAAAATCACCACTGTGCATCTCTGCTTTAATAATGCTCTTCTTGTTGATAAAGACTAAGAATCTAAGTTGTCTGTGCATATAAAATCCCTCATCTCCTCTAAAGTCTGGCATCCCAAGTTTGTGTGTGGGATTCTTTACCTATCGTTCCATCATATTCTCTGCCCCCTTTGGGTGGGAGGGAGAAAGGATGCAACATCAAAAATATACTGGCTGTGGCCTTAGCAATTAAATAATAGAACCATAGAATTGCTCAGGTTGAAAAAGACCTTAAAGATCATCAAGTCCAACCACAACCTAACCATACTACCTTAACTCTAACAATTTTGAAGTGTTCTCTCACCAGGTATTTCAGGTATATTCCTGGTGCTCACAACTTCTAAGTAAAAAACTGTCATCCACCATTAGCAAGCATTATTCATGCAAAATAACCTGTCTGCACTAGCTAATGACTGAAAGGTCATTAGTATTTGCATGAGCCAGACTTCAGAGAGAGATGAGTAAATCAAGGGCCCACTTTCACACTGATATGATTTCTTTCTGTTATACAGGGAGGTGATGGTCCCAATCCAAAGAAGTCAGCTTCCTCATGCAGAAATTCAGAAGTTCATCCTGGACAATCCAAGTCTGCACAAAGATGCTACTCCACTGCAGTCATCACAGCTAGTCACTCATGCCACTAATTCTGGCATTTGTACAGACATAGCATATTGGCTGCTTTATTCAGTGATGGTACTGCATGCTTTTCTTCCTGAGTTCTGGGTCTGATATGCTTACATATATTGGCAAATCTGTTTATGAAATGGGCAGCTATATAATCAAAATAGGGTTCTCCAAAGGGACACAAGCATGACTATAAACTTTCAAAACCAAGATATATTTTGAACTGACAAAGCTGCATGAGATAGTGAACCAAAATAGTTTCTGGCTTGGGAGTTGCTAATGAGAAATGAACTGTTTCCTGGCGGGATTCCATTCCATATGGCATATGGAACTCCTGTCAACACCCACAAATCCTGGCACCACACACAAATACCAGTGAGTACAGTGTGGATTTGGACAGCATAGGCTTAGACATGCAGGACAAAAGGGCAGGCCGTACACTAAGTAACCAAATGGTGTACAAATATAATAATCAAACTTACCGTGCTGTTTTAGAGCTAGAAATATTCTCAGTAATAGATGACTTCACTGCTGTTTTGGAATTTGCTGGATTCTCAGGTGAGGAATAACAGTTGTTTTCAGATAACTAGAAATAAAATAATAAAACTGGATGAATTAATCAATCCAAGCTTATTTTCTGTTACAAACATGTTTGCAAGAAATCCAGAGTCACTGAGGTTGATATATGTGGTAGTTGGTAAAAGCTTCCTCCTGCTGTATACTCAGCCAGCACCCTTAATCAATACACCAAAGAATCCAGAAAATCCCCAAACTCCATTTGCCCACAGAACTCCGATATCTGAAAGTTGTGTTAGACTGCAAAGAAGACATGTTTTTTTTAAAACAGCACTGGTTTAGCAGTTTCCACTGATTCCCCTCAAACTGATAGAGGAACCTCCTTGAAACTCATGCAGTGGAATACTGAACTGCTTTAGAGAGCTCCATGCTTTTGTTTTGTTGTTTTTTTTATCATTTGATTGAGCTCCAAACATATTTTTGTCAGTAAAATTACTTCTCTTTTTACCTGAATATGTGCTTGTTTCTTAGTCACTAGAGACACTACGGGATTTTCAGGACAGGTCAGGGCTTGTGGGGGTTGTAAAATGGCAGGTCTAATAACATTCCGCAACTGACTTTCTGACAAGGATCCTTGCAAAATACAAAGACAAAATATTGAAACAGAGACATTTTCTCCACATTCAGTTAATACCTATGTGTTTTGTCTCATTAGCTGAAAGCATCAAAGTTTATTCAAATTACTTCTATTGTTACTGTTTCCTTAGTACTTATTCTAAAAAATCTCAATTGCTTTAAAACACAACTCTGCATGTCTCTACACCCCATTACCCTACCAGGATAAAAGGGTAATGCACTACATATGTATATCTAAATAGAAGATATTTAAAACCGAAAGCTATGTTTGGACCTAAATACATATGCATATATTACACATTTAGGACCAAACAAATCAATACTGCCTTCTGGCATTTCATTTTCAATCACGCACTTGCCAATGCAGATGCCAAGAAGGCACTTCACTGCCTTCTCAAAGACTAGAGTTTTATCCCTATTCAGTCATGTATTAGAAACGTGGAATTTCACTATTCAAGATTACATTCATTCCATTGAGGAATTAAATAGTCAAAGCAGAACCTCAGACACGAGCTCGGGGAATATCTACACCATCAAATAAATAAATCATAAACCTCATAAAGGCAATTAGCATACTACTCATCTTACAGTACAGTTCTCAATTTTATCTTTTCTGAATCCATTAACAATGTATTTGCGGAGATACAGTGAATGAAGACTGCAATGACAATTACCTTCTTTTGTACTTTTGATGTCAATGTTTCGTCGAAGAGGAGCTGAGGTCATGAATATGTTGTTGTTCTTTGCTATGAATAAGGAATTTAAATTTGATTAACAAATAATGATAAACTTTAAATGATTAATCAGTGTTTCTGCAAGTCCTCCTCACTTTGATAGCGTCTGAGCAGTATCCTAACCTATCCATCTGAACAACTGTTACTGACTTAGGCACAGCAAGTACCATGGGGTTTCTGGCTCTGCCAGAGACAAAAGTCTTTTGAACATTAACAGATGCATTTATCTCTGAAAATATTCAGCTCTTAAAACCAGGTGCTGCTAGTAAGCAAAGCCATTGAAATAGCAGCACTATCTGGTTCCATCTAATGATTTTCTAAGGTGAGTAAATGAGACCTGAGAACGTAGGAAGAGATTACTGTACCCTGCCCTTGTTCCCATAAAAAGGCTTTTTTACTACAATGATGGCATTGCACTACTGATAGTTTCACCATTTTTACGAGGATAAAAAATGACAACCAGAAACATGTCAGTAATAGCAATCATATAGCATATCCTGTAAAAGTACACAACTAATAGATACTCTACGCATGATCACTGCTTTTTCATCACAGGAAGAATGTCATTTGTTGCTGTAACATTGTCCTGGCAAGACTGTTCAGAAATCCCACATGCCAAAGTCTGTCAAAGATCTGCTCCTGACAGGACAGACTTAAGATTTCAGTCCACTCACTCTGTCTTCTCCAGTATAAAGAAATGAGAGAATGCTCAAAATGTCACTAGTCAGATCAAAGACAGGCTCCTGGGACAAAAAAAAATGACACATGTACAGGAACAACAACCATTAAGTTGCAAGAAAACTACATTATTTAATTACTTTAACTCAATTTTGGTTTTTCAGTTACTATTTGTACCAACATAATAAAACGTCTATTTGCAACTCATTCAAAGATTCCTCCCCAGCATTGCAGAATTCCCTAAAACCAAATGCAAAAAACATTTCTTCTACTGAGCTGCCAACCCTCCTAACATATTTCCTTCTTCTCTCCAAATAGCAGCCTAGCCCAGTCCTGTCCAGCTCTGTCCCTGTTCTGTAGAAAGGCAGTTCTGTACACCTCTTTATTTTAGGTAATATATGCTTTTTCTATGTAAATATATATTGTTATCTTTTTTTTTTCTTACTTACCTGGCTGGGAGGGAGGGAACCTAGGAAGAATGGTAAAGGAAGATGATCTCCCTCTTTTCTCAGCAAGTGTTGTATCTGAAAGAATAATAAAATGAAATTATTATTTGGAGCAAAACAAGATTAATTTTAAAGCTAGACAAATTGATGTCATGTCCTAATTGACAGCAGAATAAATTATTTTCTGCTATCTACCATTTTCTGAAGTATACTGCTAGGTTATGTCTATACTGCTGAACTGAAGACATCTGTGAGGCCAAGTAGCACAGCCTGGCTCAGATAAACTTACATCTAGCCTACTCTACAGTGGTTTTGTCTGAGAGAGACAGCTGGTAACGTTCAAAACAGAAGCAGGGAGTAAGAGATCAGTTAATATTGTGGATAACCAAGAGAACTAAGCTTCATTTTGCATCCTACTTCGTATTTTGATGCAGATATACTCTAAAATTTCTACCCTCTGTTTTTTGTTTGTTTGTTTGTTTTGTACATGATCTCAGTGTAATTTTTAGCATGAACCCAACCTAGGTTATCTTAAATCCTTTTAGCTATGTTCAGGTTTGTCACAGAACTAAACAAAAATACTGTTCACACATAGTAATACATAAATACTGAAGCAACTTCGTGATCCCACTCCTATGTTAAATAAATACTATAATAAAGTGACCAGTCCTACTGCTTAACAGCCTTCAGTGACTTGTGTGCACTTCTCCTGGATGTCACGGAAGAAAAACACAGTCCTCAAAGGAACTTTGAGGTCACCTGCCAGTTAGATGAAAAGAGAAGTCCTTCTGAAAATTGCTTCACATTTTCAGGAATTGCCTAAGGAACAACAATCTCTTCCACAACCAGGGCATCACATTCCTGTCTAGCACTCTTCTTCTACTGACTGTTTGAGCTCATCAAGGAAAATTAAGATATATATACATTTTTAAGTATTTATGTAATATTATGTTAATACAGAAAAATAATGTATTTTCATTTCAAGAGGCATTTATTGAAAATTACCATGAAAGTTTATAAAAATGTTTAAGTTTTCATTTCTACCATGCAGAAACAATTATTGGACAGGAAAACACCTTCACTTACTTAGCAGACAAGAGTACAAAACTACAGTTATTATAGCATGACAGGACCTAAACAGCATACCTCTGTTAGACTCTGAGATGGACTTCTGGAAAGCAAAAGATGATGATCTTGCACGTTTTTTGGAAGAACAGATGAAATCTAGAGAAAGGCAAATATAATTTCCTGCAGGGACTGATGGGCAGGTGTTTTCAGCACAGTGTTATGATACAGAATCAAAACCTGAACACAATAAATTTTAGGAATAATTTACAGAACAGTCTTAAGACAGTATATAAAAGTAAAACAGGGTCTTGGCATCTCTGTTAGCACCTGGCAGGAAGCCCTAGGGAGTTTTCTACTAATTTCAGGGGACCTAAAATTAAGCCATTGCAATCAGATCATGGCCCACAGGCTTGGAGGACACTAAGAATGATAAGATGCTTTATACTATAGGTTCAACAAATAGAAAAGGGCAGTTAAGAGCAAATGTTGCTGTTGAATAGACTTGGACTCTTTTCAGGGCTTCCTGTAGTTTTACTTTCTGGTGAATGTGAGAGGTAAGATGCTAAGAGGAATTCTTGAAGTAAGACAAGAACATACATATTAGGACATAGAAGGTAGCTCAACATCCCATGTAACCTTAGACTACTAATAGGCATTTGTCCCAGTTCATACAAAATAAAGTTCCATACACACTTTCCAGTTCCAAACTGTCTTTCCAGTCAGACCCTATGAATATATCAGTGTATTATTATACTTCTTCTGTGAGGTTTATATAGTTTATACTATATAAGGTTTATACTTCTGAGTATACTTATACTTCTGTGAGGTTGTTATTACCATTTTCAGCTTTGCAAACTGGATCTTCAGCAGGCCGCTGGAAAAAAAAAATATAAGTGTGGGAAGGTCAAGGAGAATAGAGCAGCCATTTTCTAGAGTAGGTCATAAAGTATATCAGTCCAACATACGTGTATTAAAAGCAATCTCATTTGTATTTTCTCTTTTCCTTTTTCTGTTTAGTTCTCAGTTACTGCAAGCCTTATCCTGGGCTAAAATCTTTTATTACTGCTAGGATTGTTGTCTATAGAATCTTCATTTCCAGTATTCTTTTATCAATGATGCAAAACAGAAGTTAAAGTTTTTACCTTCAAAGGGCGGTCCTTTTTTCCAAACACAAATCTTGGCTGGGCAAGCACTGATCTCTCTGGAAAAGAGATATTTTTTAATAACAATCCCATAATAGAGGTTCACCTTATCAACCATAGTTCTTAAAGTGCTATGTGCTAATAAGCAAAACATTTTTTGTTAGAGATGAAGAAACCAAAAAGCTGCAATGATGTACAGCAGTGTCCATAGTTAAAAATAAAAGAGTTAGTCCCACAAATCCCAGTATGAGTTTTACCTAACTGAAGGCCACAGGATTTGGCTTTGGTATTTTCATACCTCTTTTAGTTAAAAAGAAAGAATCTCCTTTAGCCTTTACAAACAACATGTCTGATTTTGTAGTGTAAGCAAACTTAAAGGTCACAGTGGATTTCCATCTGGATACCAGATAAGTTTTAGGGGACTCCATAATAGTAATGACATACCCGTTTTTAGATATCACCAAGTACTAACTCTGGAAAATACATGTTCTCTTCCCCTCATGTCCTGTGCAAAGTTTGTGCTTATGCCCCTATGAAGTTAAAAAGCATGCTCCCTTTATTTTTGATGGATATAAATTTGGACCATCTCTCCCATTATTTTAATACTGGGACTGTGTACTAAGAGCCTGAGAGCTTCTGCTCCTGTTCAGAGTAACATTCACTTCTACTTGTGCAGCATGAGTATTTTCTTGTTCCCCTAGCAAGCACCTTTCCTCTCTTCTGGACTGCTTTCTCAAATTTGTTTCTTACGATATCAGAGTGTTTATTTTCACTCTGAAATCACAGAACAGAAATGGCCCTCAGGAGAGACATCCAGTTTCTCTAATACATCAGCTATACCTCTGTCATTCCTGACAAATGAATGCCTAATACCTAACACGTTCCTGAAACTCTGTCATAAAGGAGACTCTACAGCCTTCCCAGTCAATGTTCAGTTATACACACTGGACATGGAAAATGATTCATGTCAGAACTGTCATCAGAAATTTTCTCTAACGTCAAGTCTGGCATTCCTCTTCCTGCATTTAAGCATATTCTCAGTGGGCTGGGAAACAACGTGTTCCTTTCTTCAAAGCACTCACAGGTGTCTTTAAAGTCTCAATTCACTTTTATTCTCTCCTAAACTAAAAATTCTTTCACTCTGCCTTTAAAATCATACGCTCGAAATATCATTTTAGTTGTTCTCCTCTGGACTCCAATGCCAGATGCAAATTCAATCAACTGAGACAGTGCAAGAAACACAGCTGAAGCCTCAGTAGTGCTGAGTAGAATGGAAAAATTATTAATCATCATATATGTGCCATTATTACTACTGTTTTCCCATCTGTTATGTCAGCTCTCCCCTGATATCTCAGTGACATTACATTGTTGATTCATAATGTATGCATGAGGCACCAAAACCTGTGTATAAATTTCTGCACAGTGCTTGAGTGCTTGCTTGCTCTATCTTTTTTTCAGAGAAAAAAAAAAAAAAAAGACTTTTTGCTGTGATCAGCTCCAGAGGAATTGATGCTGGCAGTTACTTAACAAGTGGTTATCTTCTACACTCTTACGAGAGTAAAATATTAAATATAGACTCTGTATTTATTTATTGCCAGGCACAGTCTCACTTCTGTGCCTAGCAAGATCACAGAGCAGATCCTCCTGAAGGCCCTACTAAGGCACATGGAAAATAAAGATGAGGAGACTGGTGGTATCCAACATGGCTCACCAATGGCAAGTAATGCCTGACAAACTTGGTGGCCTTTTATAATGAAGTTACAGCATCGACAGATAAAGGAAGATCAACTGGCATCATCTACCTAGTCTAGTGCAAAGCATTTGACATTGTCCTGCATGACATCTTGATCACTAAACTGGAAAAAAAATGGATTTGATGGATGGATCACTTGCTGGATTATGAATTGGCTGGATGGTAGCACTCAGAGGGTTGCAGTGATGGCATAGTGTCCAAGTAGAGACTGGTTGTGATGAGTGGCATGCCTCAGGAATTGGTGCTGGGACCAGTGCTATTTAACATCCTTGTAGGTGACATGGACACTGGGACTGAGTGCAGTCTCAACAAGCTTGCAAATGACACTAAGCTGAGTGGTACAGTTGACACACTAGAGGGAAGGGATGCTATCCAGAGGGATCTGGGCAAGCTTGAGAGGTGTGCCCATGCCAATCTCATGAAGTTCAACAGGGCTAAGCACAATGTCTTGCATCCGGGCTGGGACAATACCAAGCACAGATATGGGTTGTGCAGAGAATGGCTTGAGAGAAGCCCTGAAGAGAAAGATTTGGGAGTGTTGGTTAATGAAAGATTCAACATGAGCCAGTAATGTGTGCTTGCAGCCCAGAAGGCCAACTGTATTCAGGGTTGGATCAAGGGAAGCATGACCAGCAGGTCGAAGGAGGTGATTCCGCCACTCTACTGTGCTCTCGTGAGACCCCACCTGGAGTACTGCATCCAGTTCTGGGGACTCCAGCACAAGAAGGACACTGAGCTGTTGGCTCGGGTCCAGAGGAGTGTCACAAAGATGATCAGAAGGCTGGAGCACCTCCCCTACAAGTACAGGCTGAGTGCAGCTCATACAGGGGCAGATGGCAACAGGATGAGGGGAAAAGGCTTTAAACTGGAAGAGGGTAGATTTAGAATAGATATTAGTTAGACATTCTTTACTGTGAGACTGGTGAGACACTTGAACAGGTTGCCCAGTGAGGTCGTGGATGCCCCCTACCTGGAAGCATTCAAGGCCAGGCAGGACAGGGCTCTAAGCAACCTGGTCTAGAGGCAGGAGTCCCTGTCTATAGCAGGGAGTTGAAACTAGATGCTCTTAAAGGTCTCTTCCAATCCAAACCATTTTATGATTCTATGATTCTATTTATTTATCAAATAGAACAAAGGAAATACATCTACTTCGCAAACAACACAAAATCTGGTGTGTTGAGCCATCAAAAGCTCCTCTACGCACTTACGCATGATGCTTCCTTAATTCAGTATATATGAATATATGAAACTATGTTCAGCAATCAACATGAAAAATGAGTAACACAGCAGAAAGGGGACCAAACTCAAATCACAGTGAGTATGCAGTGACTGAACTAAAATGTCACCATACTAGAAGGCTTGAAAAATACACACACTCACTGTTTGTTTTCCTTACTTCAAGACACATCATTTTTGTCCAATTCATAATGCTGATACTAAGAATGACTCAGCATGTATCGCATGCTGTATTTCAGTATGGTTGTTTGTCAAAAGCTCTGTCTATTTCTTTCATCATTTCCATCCTGGTCTTCATATTATTTTCCGGTTTATAACTGTGTTACTTCTCACTGCAACAAATGTTCACAGGGACAAGACAAGAGGCATACATTCCTGTGCTGTGCCTTAAGAAGAAGAGAGAACTGCATCTCTGGTTCTCAGGAAAATGCAGGAATCTTAGATGAAAATGATCCTAAAAGGAGAGCAAGGAAACAGGTTCACACTGCCTATTCTTTATGCTTTAGGGAAGAGAATATCTCATGTTAGTTTTAATATGTGAGTACAACATAGAATCATAGAATCATAGAATGGCATGTGTGGGAAGGGACACCAACAATCGTCAAGTTCCACTCCCACTGCCACAGTCAGTGCCACCAACCTCCAGATCTGGTACAACACCAGGCTGCCCAGGGCTCCATCCAACCTCGCCTTCAACACCTCCAGCGATGGGGCATCCACAACCTCTCTGGGCAGCCTGTTCCAGCACCTCACCATGATCTCTGTGAAAAACTTCCCCCCGATATCCAATCTAAACTTCCCTTCTTGAGCTTAAAACCATTCCCCTTTGTTCTACCACTGTTTACCCACGTAAAAAGTTGATTCTATTCCCATTTATAATCCCCTTTTAAATACTGAAATGAGGTCTTCTCGCAGCCTTCTCTTCTCCAGACTGAACAAGTCCAGCTCCCTCAGCCTGTCCTCATAGGGGAGGTGCTCCAGACCTCTGATCATCTTTGTGGCCCTTCGCTGGACCCTATCCAACAGCCCCACATCTTTCCTGTACTGGCGGCTCCAACATATAAACATGAAGTCCTAGAGATCAAATGTTACTCTTATGCATAACTGTATTTTTTAGGCTCACAAACCTAACTGTGAACAAAACACCCTTCCTTGGTATCAGTTATTTAAAGGATTATTAAAGCAACTGTTAGCACAGAAGAGTTAAAATCACTAAATCATTATATTTTCAAATACTGACAACACTTATAAAAAAAGTAAACGTTGTTAGAACAAATGCAGCATGTCTGTAACCTGGGGCAAACAGCATGACACTATTATTGAGAGCCAGTGACCTGTAGGTACAGCGATAACAGCTAATATTTTTGCTGTTATTGAAGTTAATTTTGCAATTATGTTCATGAAAATGACTGAATTTAGCAAATGTGATATGCTCTGTGATCTGATTTGTCCTGAATAGGGAAAGCAGAAAAAAAAATCACATTGTTCAACTCTGAAAATGATAATTCTCTGTCACTGGAAGTTAAAGAAAACTTCCATTATTCACTTGCAGCTGGTGGTCCGTGGCATGACATGAGATGGAGCAATTCCATTTCTATTCACTAGAGGGGAGTGGCTCACATAAACAATTGTATTTCAACGGGAAGGAAAAAAAAAAAAAAAAAGGAAAAAAAAATACAAAAAAAGAACTTGTACTCCTTTTGAATGAAGAAAAAACACACACAAAAAAATCAAGCATGACCTTCATATTCTCCCCAGTCCTCTCAAAGTTAGTAATATTTTTAAAAGTACATTTGCTACTCCAAAAGCATGGGATTAGCAAAGAGTGAACTGCTGTGAAAAAAGAAGTGACTTTCTATCTCAGTTAATTTTTGCTGGAACTAAAAGGCTCTTTGCACAAATTGGGAAAGTTCACTGCAAATAGAACTACATGAAATTACAGTAGCAGTTCAAAACACAGAAGTTACTGAAGAAAAATTCACAGCTGTTTCATTACCAACAGAAAAATGTGTAGCCAGAATATAATGGTACCTCCTAAAGAAAAATATGCATATTTTGGCACTGTAGTAAACATAAAAGATATTTCCCATCAACTTTTTTGGAGACAAGGGGAAAGCTTTCTTTGAGTACATTTAATAAGAGGTTGCTGAGGCTGGTACAGTTACCATACTTTGGGTTCTGATCTGCATCTACCTAAACAAAGAAAATCTTTCTTTAATTCCAGAAAAGCATTCCACACAGTTCATCAGCTAGATCCTCAATCAGGCCACTTGTAACAGAGTTTTAAACGTATATTTGCATTAGGTATGTATACAACCTTTACATCAATTTCCCATTACATTTCAACTCTTTCAGTTAGCTAAATACAAAATACCCACAGCTGATCTGCAGTGAGAAGTCAGTGCAGAATTACTTGTGGATCTGACACACAACAGCATCAAGGAGTCATAGTAACCACCATAACAGAACCAAGGAGTTACAGCAGTTATGTCACCATGCTAATTTTTACACTGGCAAGCAACTTAGTATTTTTCTTCTTGGTTTTCTGCATTAAGGCTGCTGCTGCCAGGGCTGGCAGCGGTGTGCTGGGAGAAGAAGAAGCCCTTTTACAGCCTCCACTCCTGGCAGTGGCTGGGGGCTCCCAGCCAGGCAGGGCCCGGCCCTGTCTCAGGACGAGGCAGCAGCAGCCAAGGCATGGAGACACGGGGAGGGAAAATGAGGTGGGCTGAAGCCACCACTCCTCCTCCTCACCAACAGGACATGGCCAGACACAGGCTGACTGCTGCCTGGTTAACACTGGGTCACTCTGGTTCTCAGTGGCTTGGTACTTCTGGATAAAAGGGGTTGCTGGAAAAGTTACCAAACAAAACAAAACAAAACAAAACAAAAGGCCAGTTGGGCTGCCTCTGGCTGCTGGGACTGGAATAAGACACCAGTCTCAGCCAAGAGTCCAGACACAGGACCTGTTGGCCTGCCTATGAATAATCACCACACTCTGGGCTCTCTTTTCTTCACTACAGTTCCCCTACAGCAGCTGAATTAGAAAGGTCTTGGCATAGTGTTTTCTGCATTTGAAGTTCAAAATACTCCCATGCCTGGAAGATACATTAGAAATACCCAGTTCCCATGTTTAAGATTTTATCTACATGGCCTCCTGGCTCCAGCAGCTTGTGCCTCTCAGAAGCAGAAGAAAATGCTCTGACCTGAGCTCCTACACACAAGGCACGCAGATCTCAGGGCTGATGCCTGCCCGGCACTCAGTGCTTAGGCCCTGCCCCATGTCTCTGCTCAGGGCTGTGCCTTGGCACAGTACATGCAGGTGATGTGTAAATCACACTAGTCCATAAACTCTGATGAAGACTGCATTCCTGAAGTTGACTTTGCAAGAAAATGCAAGGATGCATTTTTGGAAAGATGAGTATTGTCTGCTACCTAAGTCTAGGAAGCACTAGTCAGTATGACACGCCAGAAATAGCATTAAAAATGCTTTCACCAACTTTGCATGCATACCATGAGCCAGCATTATTCATGCATAGGAGTCATTCAGCCTTTATTGTGACGTTACACTCCTCACTTCTATTGCTTTCGCTTTTGTCCTCATAAAGCTGCAGAAACTTCACGTGCACAAAAAGCAGGATGCTGACAGCTTTGGCAATTTTATCGTTATTATTACGTTGTTTCATCTTGCACGGAGAACAGAAAAATGATCTGTGTCCTCTGAGACCTAAAGATACCACGGAGTGGATCCAAATGCAATTCTTCCCAATTTTCAGGGAAAGAAAATCCTGAACTCCTATGTCAAAAGTACCTGTCAGTGCTGTGGCTTCATTCCTCCCAGAGCAAAGCAAAAAACAAACAAACAAACCTCTCCTAGAGGATAAAAACACATTTGTGCTCTCAACAGAAAGTTCTTATTTCTGGCTTTTTTAAGGGTAACGTTGTTTTTTTTTTAATGCTTTGTCAACTGAGTGCCGTTTGACGAGTTAGGTGGCAGGATTCTCTGGTCTGTACTGTTTCTTTCAAGGCTTTCGTACCAATGATTTCTTTAAATGCCGAATGTGAATCCATCAGACTTTCTCTGAGCTTTTACTATTCCCAGAACTTTATATATTATTTTCATAGCTCTTTACAAATAGCCAATCCTGCAGGTATTTCAGGTTAGGTTGGCTATAGAACTGAATTCATCAGATCCAAGGCCTGAAAAACAGAGTAGTTCATAACTTCCAACAAAGGTGTTACATTGATGACAAAAAACAACTGCTAAAAAAAAAGGAAAGAAATTCTTAATCAAAGATCATTTTCTCAAATTATCTCTGAGTAATGTCACCTCCAGTAGTTGATGGACATAATCTTTAACTTTGTCCAGCTTTTGCTCACAACTCACTGAGTGTTACGCAGCACACAAAAACCACTATATTCAAATGTGTCATCAGATTAGCATATTATCATGCTGGGAGATAAGGCTACAGCACAGCATCAGCAAGTCTGTCCACTCTGATATGCCATAACATTCATATCGTTAGAGCTATTCATTACTACTGTGATTTGCAAATTTAAAAGTGGAAATCCTTCTTCATTTAAATGCTACATCATAGATTGCTGGCTTCGGAGAAACAACACAAACAGAATGAGGTTAAGCAAAAACAGTGTATTCTTCCATGTACCTTGTACCCAACATTTCTATTTTACTTGTTTCACTACATCTTAACTAAGCAGGAACATGTAATTGGGGGAGAAGTTTAGAGGAAAAGTAGGTTTAATGCGTTTTGAGGTTTTTATTGACAAATGTAATTTCACATTACCAAAATACTAAGAAAAAAACCACCAAGACCTCTGCCATTTACAAACATAATACTGTTCACAGCAATTACTTGAAATAAACACAAAACCAAAATATTTTTCCTGGTATTTTGTAGCAACATGAAGAAAAAAAAGATATGTAACAGTGACCTAGCTTACAAGTAGAAGATATGGATTCAGAACCTAGCATAGTTTCACTCAAGAAAAAGGAAATATTTTACTATTCCCACTGATAATCTGTCCATTACCATACTACCTCACGGAGCATCAAATTTACACTGTATACTGATATGATAATAAGCTCTAAAAGCACAGAAAACTTCCTATACTTTAGATAATAAAACCGCAATGTCAAGCAGAAAATAAACACGTATGGAGAAAATATGTAGTAGAGCAAATTAAGAAAATACTCTTTGCTATCCATGCTCCAACTCATGTTTAAGTACATTTACTATTATTAATCTATTTTTGATAGATGTCTGTCTGTATTTCCAGAGATGGACTGTTTTCATCTAAGAGAAGGTAAAAAAAATACAGTAAAACCTTCTGACTACGAACAGGATTTGACAAACCTGCTACAGAACTGTGGTTTCTGTTTTATAAATACTCCCTGAGCTTTGCGAGATAAAATGGAACCACTTCACAGCCAAGTGAGAGTGCAACGAGGCTGGCAGCCAAATCCTCAGGTCCCTCAGTGACCTCACTATATAACAAGCTTCCCTGTGCCAAAACTCAAGTAAGGAAGACGACATGAGGCAAAATAGGGATGTCCCAGAACAGTGCTATAGGCACCAGCTTAAGAAAATTCACCTACCATAACATGCACAGAAAAGGCTTCTAAAAATTTCCTTTGCTGACTCTGAGTGGCACATCTGTGCAACTGCTGAGCAGCTGAGAGCTCCCATGGAACGCACGCGCATGGCTGCTCTGCACCTCTGAGCAAACTGGGTCACTTCTTCAAAGATGTAAATATGGACCTGCACACCTACTTTTAGATTCCCCCTTACTATCCTTCACAGTTCTGGGTTCTGTTTGTGAAGTACATTCACTACTTTCTCGGACAACTTGCTTAAAAATTAAGATCATTTCCTTCCACAGTTAATAAAACCAGCTGTAACGGCAAGATTTTAAAAAAGGATTTTAAAAAGAAATAAATTGCTTTTTCTTTTCTTTTTCTTTTTTTTTTTTGCTATGATATTTTGAGACAAGATTGATTAATTTATTTACATCTAAATCTATTATGCCTATGTGCTGATTATTGTGTTCTTTATGTTTGTTTGTTTAAATCAGGAACTGCTAAAAACAAGTTCAGAAAATAGAGTAAGGTTATAAATCAATTAAGTCTAATCCAGTCACATCTCCAGTACTAATCAGAAGAGTTTTTCAAACGCAGAGGTAGAAGAGACCTTGTCCCACTGACATGTAATATATATTTAACCCTCTATTAATGTACAGTCAACAAGTTTTCATGTTTCATGAATGATCTATGTATTCCATGATCTTTGTAGCACTTCCAACCTGTAAGCTAACTGAATTTTTTCTTTCAGAATACTCTTCTACCAAAGAAAGACAATAAATCAACATATTCACAACAAGTTCTCATTTTGCAAAAATTTCAGTAGAAAGTATTTCCAGTGAGTGATCCAAAACCATACCAAAGTACCTCATCGGAAGAAAGAGTTTCAGCAGTACTGAAATAAAGTACTTCAAACACGCAGAGAAGAAATTTTGGATAAATACTTTTGTTTTTTCAGAACATATATGTCAGAATTGGATTTATTTTTTATACATGACAGACATTTGTCTGCCTGTCTGTGAGCACTACAGACATGACTGCCTTTCAGTGGCAAAGGAGGAGATCACTGAACACAGCCCTGCACACTGTTCAGACACTGTCTTTTAAATATAAAGTGTACGTACGTTGCTTATCTTGGGCTCAGACAGACTCCTGTATGTACAGCTTGGGAACAGACAAACAACCTCGCACGTTCCTGTCTGGATCAGCAACAAGTACATTGTCAAAGAAGTGCTTTCTGTTCTTCTCGTACTCAGAAAGAGGAAGGGAAATGTTCACCTGATTATTGCCAATAAAACTTCTGGGAGAGAAGTGGGAGGACAGCTCTACCGTACTGCTAAGACTCTTGCGCATTCACTGTCATACTAATAGTTTATAATCCACATAAATAATTTCAGTGACAGTGAGAGCAATTATGGCAGTGAGAATTCTTCATCTAGGCAGAGTTGTACAGAATGGGGCCCTAACATTTGAAGGCTTTTTCAGCCTCTATTCAGTCACTTTTCTAAATGCTGCAGAATCTACGTACAATTTTCTGATTAGCGTGGAAAGGATTCTTTTACCCCAAAATTCCTCTTATGGCTCCTAGCTTCAGTATGGGTTTGCAGCATACCTTATGAGATTTGAAAAATAAAATACTTTGCTTATGCCATAGAAACTCAGCTGACAGCCTGCAAAAGCTTTTATAAATACAGCATATGTTGCACCTATTCATTTCTGTAAAACATAAACAGGCATTTAAACAACTCCAACCACACAAATTAAACATACCCTCCCCCAGCAATATTTAACATAATTTCTATGAAAAATGAAAACCCAGTTGGCTTTATTTCAAACATCTGAGTGGAGAAAGTATTTTTTGGGAGCCTTATCACTTCAACATAATTCTTGCAGTGCTGCAATACCAGAACTGTGCCAAGGTATGTAACCAAAAACTATTTGTTAAACATTTCCAACAGCCCAGTGCTGTTATTAAATTATTTTTAATAATTTATAAAAGCCTCTGCAATAGTAACTGCAAGGGTAATAACATCTATTGCCAAATAAAGCTTTACCACTTTCAATGCACTATACCAATATTAATTCAAACAAATCCCTATGGAGTAGCATAGAATTTGTTGCAGAAATTGAATTGCACAGAGTTCGGCTGTGACATATTCCTTCATTTTGGGCATACAAATAAATGGCAGAACGTGTGCTCAAATCTAAGCACAAACTAGAGGGGACAGTTAACTGGTTAATTATCCTAAGCATGATGAAATAGGTTAGTCACAGCACCATGCTGAGACCTTGAATGTACACACTTCTTCCTGCTGACTTTGGTTCATTCATTAAAAATGACTGGTAGCATCTCCTGCAAAACATGCTAAATGCTAGTACTTGTTTCTAAAAGCATCATCTTCACAAATGTTACTATTAGAGTTCCATCTGAATTGCTTTTGATTCCCAGTACCCCTCACTACCCAAACGACACAGGGTTTTGCTGTTCATCCCCATGGCCACGCAGCTCCCAGAGGAGCCAGGCTGGACCACAGCTCTCGGGACACAGTGCATCAGTGTAGGGGTCAGGACATGAGTGCTGTTCCCCCTGCTGTCAGGCCTAGTGCTTTGGAAAGCTACAGAGTTGAAGTGGCACTACTAGAAACACAGAGGAACAACTTTGGGGTGCTCCGGAGGTAGAACCTCAGTCATACACCGTCCTTTACTCAAAGTGAATGCAACTCAAAGATTTCTGTCACACTGTGAGCTTGCAATAACGAAACTAGTGCCAGCCAAGCTCTGCTTTGCATCACCAATCCCACGGCCATCAGACACAGACATGTTGCATTATCGCTGCCCCATTCCCCAGCAATCCCCTCGCTGTGGGCACACCGCAAACACACTGATATTAGCCAACAAGACATACCTGTACAGTGCTCCTCCGCGGGATTTAACGTGCTGTGCATGGTCTGTGCCTGCAGGCCTGCAGCTGGGGGCGCAGCCTGGGGGTCTCTGCCTTTGGGGAGACCAGGTTTAATCTTTCCAAAGCACCGGGATCCGGCTGCAGCATCAAAGCCTGCACACTGCCGTACATCTTTGTAAGAAACATTCCCTACACAAGCTGAGATTTCTTGGTTTCTCATTATGACGGCCTCAAAAGCACCTTTATAAATATATGTGTAATCACATATATACGTTTACGTATCTATAAGCCTCAACTGTGACTTTGAATTTAGCTGCATTAACTCCTCCCTAGGCGATACTCCCCCCAGCACCAAACAGTCGAGGCCGCTCACCGCCGCCCTCCCGGACACACCGCGCCTCAGCGGCCGCCCCCGCCGGGCACCGCCTCACTGCGCGCAGCGGCTGCTCCGGGTGCCGGCGGGCAGTGCGGGCGGCCGGAGCGGCACTGACAGCTCGAGGCAGCTCGTAGCGGGGGTGGGCCTTTGGGAGGGGATATGTAAAGCCCGGCGGATTAACATAATCGGGAAGGAGGGTGGGGAGACGGATGGAGTCTGCGGTGCGTGGCCGGTCCAGGCGTGGCCCGAAGGGGTTGGGGCCGGCAGCACTGCATCCAGCGCCTCGCACTGCCGCTACTGCCGTGCTGACACAAACAGAACGCAGTGTCAGCAAAAAAAGGTGTTAGGGTTTCCATCTCACGCTCTGCAGCTCGTTCGTAAAGCCTGGATTGCGTCTCACGTTGGTCATTCAAGTGCTAACAGCCCCAGATTCTTCTGCTCAGGCGGTAGCAATCTCAGGCTGCTAGGCAGCACGCCTAGTGTTACACTGCCTATAATCTATGAAGGTAGGAATTTACTTAAAGTTTAGCAGAACCGTGCTTCTAGGCTTGCTTCTCAGCACAGCCCTATGCGATGCTTCACAGAAGGATATGCAAAAATTTCCACAAGTCCAAGAGCAGGCAGCTCTTCATCATTTGTCTTCAACATAACCTCAGTTGGTGCTGGCATAAATCTTGTAGTACGCCACCATACCCCTCCCGACAGAATCATAGAATATCCTGAGTTGGATGGGACCCATAAGGATCACTGAACCAAATTCCAGCTCCACGCAGCACCACTCATAATCCAAACCCAATGTCTGGGAGCAGTGTCCCAATGCTCTGTGAGCTCTGGCAGCTCAGGGCCGTGCCCACTGCCCTGGGCAGGCTGTTCAAGGCCCACCACCCTCTGGGGCAGAGCCTTTCCCTACCCCCCGGCCCTCCCCTGGCACAGCTCCATGCCGTTCCTTCAGGCCATGTTGCTGTCACACACAGCAGAGCTCAGCGCTGCCCTACGCTCCCTGTGAGGAGCTGCAGCCACCATGAGGCCTCCCCTCAGCTCCTCTGCTCTGTGCTGAACCAACCAAGGGCCCTCAGTTGCTCTCCATACACCATCCCCTCTGTACTCTCCACCATCTTTGTAGCCCTCTTTTGGACGCTCTCTGATAGTTTTATACCTTTTTGTAATGTGGTGCACATAGCTGCACACAGTGCCCAAGATGAGGCCGCACCACACAGAGCAGTGTGGGACAATCGCTTCCTTCAATCAAGTAGTGATGCCATGCTGGATGCACTCCAGATCATGGTTGGCCTTCCTGGCTGCCTGTACACACTGTTGACTCATGCTCAGCTTGCTGTCAACATGCATCACACTGACCTGCAGCACCCTCAACCTTAACTGTTATTACCAGGTGTTTGTGTGAACTCTAACTAGTTGGCCAGTCTCTGCCTAAACTTTGCTGAATCCTTGGACTCAGATGCATCATGTCAGAGCCTTCCAGAGTCATCATCATACTGTGCAAAGGTCTGCTACCATATTTTATTTTGCCAGTTTTCGGTTTAAGTTGAACATCACCTTATTACTGTTGTGTGAAACAGTCCTGTTTGAGCTTCTGAAACATGCTTCATTGTTTCAGTCTTATCACATATTCATCTTCTGAAACAAACCAGTCCAAACTTTTCAGAACTGCCCCTGTTTTTGTTGCAGCTCTTTGGACTTTAATTCCAGAAAACTCTTTTCTGGATAGTCAACACTGCAGAAAAGGCCATTACACAAAGCCATACTTGATGCCTCCTGAATTACTTTTTATCCTCTCCAACACACTCCCTAACATTTGTTTTTCTATCATAATGCAGATTGAACGATGCTATTGTCACACTACTTGTGATAGTGCCCAGTTGCATTTTTGAGATTACCAACAATTACTTTTGAATTCCATGTATTTACAAAGGATTTCTTTTTCTGCTAAAAAGTCATTAGTCATAGTACTTACAATTTCAGTGTTTTAATGACTGTTTGCTTAGTAGAATGGAACACCTCTCAACACCACCATCTCCTCTCAGACTGACTGAATTAAATAACTCATTTGTAGTGCTGCTGCTGTTTTGTTGAGCCCTTTCCAATTCATCTACATTCCAAGACTAATCAGTATGAAATCTGTTTTTCATCTCAACTCAGTAAACCTAGTAATTTTTTTTTTACTTTTCTCCCCATATATTAGGTAGCTTATGGCTTATGTTAGCACTTGTTTCAAGAATATGTAGTTCTGAGCCGAGATTGACAAATATCTAAATAAAACACACCACTTCTCTTTGTATACTACATACAGATTTTTGCTTAATAATATGCTAGAAATTTCACTCTTACAAATTGGTGAGATCTCCTGTACCTTCATACATGTTGGTCTACAGATTTTCTAAGAACTCCGTTTTTAATTGTGCTTACTTATTTGCATGTTGTCCCACACCTGATTGTGTACTCTATCTACTACAGGAATTATACCTTTATGCTTTCAGTGAACAGTAAATAATATGGTGAATAAATTAATAAATCAATGCTGTGCTTATTGGAAGATGTTGAGCACCTTCTGCTCATGATTTATGTGTCTGATTAGCTTAAAAAGAAAAGATTTTCTGTGCCACTCTACTCAATTGACAGAGTTGAAAATCTTAATGCTTGCAGTCCAAATTTATATGGTCATGTTCTAAACTATGGTAAACTACTTCACTTTGAGTGCAGTGATTTTAAGGGCATCTTTTTGAGCAAGAGCAAGAATTCCAATTAATTGGAGTTCTCCTTGATTTGTAGTAAATCAATAAAATTGAAAATTAGGGCACTGTATTTAGATATCAAAATTACTATTATTTAAAAAAATATGTAAAAAGAAGTTTTTACTCTTAAGATGAGGAGATTGATATCTCTTTCAAACATCCATAAAGGTGATGGAGGTTGGCAGCAACTTACAATTGTCTAATAATGTACTGAGACTGATCCAGTGGTTCCCTGTGGGGTATCATTTGGGATTCTGTTCTCATCTATGTGTAATCAGCCTTCCCCATGGCAACATATTACTGTGAAACTCATTTAAAATACTTAAATAAATACTGTATTAAATGAATATATTTTGACACCAAATGTGGCTAAGTAAAATGACAGTTTGAGTTTAGAGGTGTGTGAAATGAAATGTAATTGTTTGTATCAAGCATGAGTTTGGTTAAAGGCCTAATAAGTCTGCCTGTTTGGAAAACTTGGACCAACAGGCAGATCATGGCTGGACTTTGAAGACTGGGCTTTCCTAGTAGACAGGGTGTTTGTGTCACCTATGGTCCACACTGGATCTCTTGCTTATAGCTATATTTTTATAATTAGATCTGAAAAATCTGATCAATTCAATACCCAAATGTCACACAGATTTTCCTAACGTCCACTTTACCAATTTAATTTAGAAATTGTGCATTACTCCAGGCTGGCTTAATTTTTGTCCCACGTTTGTTCAAAATGATTACAAGTTTTGTTTAATAAGCATTAAAATGTAGTTAAACTGCAGAAATAAGATTTGCACGGTCTCACATTTCGTTGTCAGTACGTTCATCAATGTATTTCGATGCAGTGAACCCAAACATCAGAATATCTCATAATGTAAAATAAAACAACTTACAGAGTATTTCAAAGGAAAATTTAGTGTTTAAGTTTATTACAAAGTACCACAGTAAATTCAAACATGCAACCATAAAATTATAAGTGCCTATGTGACAAGAAATACTCCAGATCCTCCAAAAACAAGCCCTGAATACTTTGACTTCATTTGCTTTTCATGTTTCCATTGGCTTAACATGAATTATACTTGGATGCTTCCCACAGTGTGAAGAGTTGTAATTAATTTCTCCTCACTTTGTAGTTTTTCTTCTTTACTCAGTAATGTTTGATTTGGCCTTGCCTTGTAAGCACATTTTGTTTCAAATGCAGGTTATTTATCTCTATGTTTCAGTCTCTGTCCAAGTCAACTGTAGTAGAAGAGTGCTCTATTTATAGTACTTGTGTCAGTAAAATTAAACATTCAGAAAAAAATGTTAAGGGCCTGAGTCCTTCCTGGCATGGGATGTAGAGGAAGCAAAAGAAGAAGAGTGAAGCATATGAAGTATTGGGATAGGTGCTACTTCCCATCAGAGTGGGACATGGCAGTGAGGAGGCTGCGGGATGCCTGTGCTTCCCTCCCACCCTGCACACCGCCATCCCAGTCGCACCATAACTGGCACTGCCCTGGGGACAAACGTGTATTCTGATTTGGATCAGTGATAGGAATGCCTCCAACAACAGTGGGACTGAATGGTAACAAAGAGCTCTCGATTTTTAATGATGAATGCTGTAGGTTAAAAACACTGCGCGCTACTCTTTTGTGCATGGCATTACTAATATGTAGAGACATTACTGAAGGAAAACGTATGAAGAATGGCCACTTCAGTCACATAATTATTGAATGCCCTGAGGTCAGCCTGCACAAAACAGCAGTTCTGACAGAAATAGAAAGTCGCCTGAAATTAGCCTCCCTGGCAAACCATCAGTCAATAGACACAGATATTCAAAATTTCTGTGACTCCATACAATAGATTTTATAGAATACTTCTGAGTTCATTGGATGTCTCTAACTGAAAACTGCTGGAGAATGAAAAGGTATTCTGGGGAAGCACCACACCCGCTTGTTCTGTTCTGAGCCTTGGCATTCATTGCAGGCCCCTGCTGAAGACAGGATACTGTGATCCACCCCTGAATCACCATAATTGAATCCCTATGTTAATAATGTTCTCATTTTCACTGTAGAATTCCTTCAAATAATAAGATCTTTAATAAATTGCCAGTTAGGTGAGTGTTGGTCATCACCTGAAACTGTAAGCTAAAAAAAGCAAAACGATCTGTTTGGAAATCAGGAAGTGAGCATATCCTGTGTTATTGACATTTCATTTACAAAAATGTGAATTAATGTATCCCTATATATTTTTCATCAGTCATTATGAAATTCAATTTGTAATAATTAGAAATAAAGTAAACGTTAATCAGATTTGAATTAATAATGTCATCTCGTTAATAGACTGAATATATTCTACTCTACACAAAATGGGAGTTCAGCAAGAGAATGACACACACTGTAAATAAGCAGTCATTTGTGTTTAACCAAGCACCACATCTACACATTCGTTGTTCATCTGAGTGTTCTGTGAACACTCAGTTACAACAAACAAAATCAAGTGTTTGCAATTAGAGTTCAAACAAAATCCTGCAAATGCCTGAATGTGTTCTGTGGTCATAGGCATGGCTGGCATTCTCCCTTGCAGATCTGTTTCTCCCATTAAACAAAACCTCTGAGGAAAGCTCTGATTCTGTCTGTATCAGCATGACGTACTCACATGACTTCTACTTTCCAAAGATAACCTCTGATTTTCATTTATTTTTTTTAACAAGAATAAAGCTAGCTCAATACATTCATTTTATTTTTCAGATATATCCATCACTCAGCCGAAAGGCACCCAATCACATGCTTCTAACCACTCTTCACTTTTTAAAGTTGAGCAGGGAATACCACTCATATCACAATATCTGTCACCTTTCTCCCCACCTTCCTGAACAAACACAGTCCATAACACTACCCTGCAGCAACACTTCTGTTATCCACACCACAACAGCAAAAGGATGGACATGAGATGGAGATAAAAGCCATTATCTAGTTTTCCAGGAATACGTGCTTTTAAACACTTTTCACAGTACTCTGTCCCTTTAATGACTTTCTGTAACACAGATTTTACATTCTTCTCAGTTTGATGAAGTGCAGTGGCACATTTTATTGATCTTTAACCTCCTTCCATATCTCTTTTCTCAGCCCCATTCCAAGGCTGTATTTGAGAGAGATGTGTCTGTATGCTAGAATTTCAGCCCTGCCTGTCTATTCAGCTGTGTGATTGAGCAACTGAGCAGAGGGGAGTTCAGTGAGGTAACAGTATGTGACTGTTCTGCTGTGAGCCCTCACAACGTGTTCTCCTTTCGCCTGCCCTGCAGACAGGGACAGCCAGACCTAGGGTTGCAACACACAGCCTTTGAATGGGAAGCAGACATGGAAATGGTGAGAAAACACATGTTGCTTCCACCTCTAGTTACTGCTTATGCAGATGGAGATAGCTACTAACTAGATGCTTACGGCAGCTTCAGGGCTGGTAAATGAGATCTAACTCCTAAATGGAGCGGAGTCAGAAGAAGAAGTGGCTCTAAGCCCTGCTGGGTCACCTATCACAGCTGCCTCACAGAGGATTAGGGGGAGATAGGAAACTCAGTGAATACTGTTGAAACTAAAGAGGGATATGTTTGGCAGTAATCTGCTACTTTAATTTCCTTTATGGTATTCCGTAATAAATCCGTAAAGCAAAGCAAGAGTATTTTTTTTTTACAGTTTGGGGTCATGTGGTGTTCTGCTTAACCAAAAGCTCAGGAAAACAAACTGACTGAAACCTTGTGACTTCCACTGCTTCCCAAGCATGCTACTCATTCAGTATCTATGCATTCATTTTTTATCCCACAGCTGCCAAATCAAACTCGTTTGAGACTAAAATACACAATCCAGTTCAGAATTAACTCTGTGCTTATTATCTCATAATAATTTGAAGTCCAAAACATGAAAGTCTTTATAAAAATGCAGTGTATTATTACTAGTAGTCTCATTTAAGATTTGGAGGAATGCATTTCATTTTGAGAACAAATTTTCCAGATGTCTGTCTGTGTGAATGTGCATGTTCAGTGCTTCCCATGTACTTATTAGTGAGAGCAAGAAGTACATGTACTATTTATAGTACATATTTTTTCCTAAAGAACTGGAACTCTACATATATGAACATAAATATATTTTTTTCAGTTTTAAAATTATTGGTTGGGATTTTTTTTTTCCTGTTTTTATGTATCAAAAATCACATATCATGAACATGAAGTAACCAAGTGGTTCCATTTAGATGGGACCTGAGCAGATCATGTAGTTCAACATCCTGCTCAGAGTGGAGTGAGCACTGAAATCTGACCAGATTGCTCCAACCAAATTCTGAAAACCTCCGTGAAGAGATTTCATGACCTCCCTGGATAATCTAATCTGTTTCTGTTTTGTTTTGTTTTAATATTCATTGAGATCCTCTATTTCACCTTATGATTGCTCTGTCTTGTGCTTCTGCTGTGCACCATAGTTAAGAGTCTGGCTTGGTCTGCTCCCATGTTTTGGAAGGCTCTACGTGATACTTCTGGAACTGTGTCTCCAGGATCAGCCAACACAGCTCCCTCAACCTCTCCCCACAAGGCATGTGCAGCAGAACCCTGGCCACTTTTATGGTTCTGTGCTGTACTTGCTTCAGTTTATCAGACCTTCTTAGAAAGGTGGGTTGAACACAGTATTCTAAGTTCTGAGCTGAATGCAGTATTCTAAGTGCAGCCCAACAGGTGCTGAGTAAAGGGGAATAATCACCCATGCTGGCTGTTCATAACCACTCTGATATAATCTGGAAAAGCACAGTTTTCCATTCCCCCCCCCACCTTCCCCCTTAATTCTTCCCTCTCTCTACTCCCCAGTATAGTCTTTCATGCAGTAGAAATCTCAGCAGACGCAGACCTCTATCTCATTCCAGCACATCCTCTGAACATTCAGGGTCAGGGAGAAGAACTACTTGAACACCACATTACAAATGCACTGTGTACGATCTCTGGTCTTTCCAGAACTGGGGCTCTCCACAAAACATATTCCCACACTGTTCATATGCACACATTCTTTACGGATGGACTTTTAGCATTGTACTTTGCCATACTAAACATTCCTTGAACTAGCCTGAGTTACAAAGCCATATATATAGACTACCCTCCAAAACCACCATGCTACTACTGTTGATGTAAATGTAGAACAGCTGCAGACTTCCAGCCTCTGGGAACACCCACACATGTTCACTGGTCATTACCCAAGGACACCTACTTTTTGAGCAACAGCAGCCAATTTTTAATTTGTTCTACATGTACTACTATTTATATTGTAGAGTACATCTTTTTAATCAGTACATTTTGCAATACTAAGTCAAGTCTTGCAAAACTTTGTTTCAAAATATATTATGGTCATATTATTAATCTAAGCACAGATGTGCTAATCCATTTTAAATCTAAGGCCTAATGTTATGATTAAAGTCTGAACACTTGGCCCTTTATTTTAAATCCCTGGTGACAGTTTGCAAAACAATACTTACTCTGATCTAACATTTTAGAGTACATCATGAGTAAGTACCTAACAAAGTGTCTGTAAGTATCAGTGCAGTAGATAACTTAGCACGAAACTCCTGACATTTCTGTTTCAAACAGAAATAAACTGTTAACAATTATTGCGAGAGCTGTTAATGCCTTGTAACTACTCAAGGAAAACACAGCTGAAGTTATCTTTATCTACAGCAATATTGCCCAAAATTGCCCCCTTTGAATTTTAAGCTCTGAAGTAATTAATACAATTAAAAGCCTCCTTGTTATTTCTACATTGTAAGGAAGCATGATTTACTCCTGTGATCTGAACTGCCTCTGGATGGATGTTGTCCAACTGGTGACTGTAGAAAGAGTTTAAACTCTTAGGGCTTCTTACTTCAGACACTCTCTTTAGATCTGCGAAGTGAGATAGGTGAAGTCATAACAGGTTGGCCATGAGGCAGCAGTGTGCCCTGGTGGCAAATAAGACCAATGGTATCCTGGGATGCTTTAAAAAAGGCATGACCAGCAGGTCAAGGGAGGTGATCCTCCCCCTCTACTCTGCCTTGATGAGGCCACATTTAGAATACTGCATTCAGTTCTGGGCTCCCCAGTTAAAAAAGACAGGGATTTCCTAGAAGCTGTCCAGCAGAGGGCCACAAAAATGATAAAGGGCCTGGAGCATCCTCTGTATGAGAAAAGGCTGAGAAACCTGGGCATGTTCAGCCTGGGGAAAAGAAGACTGAGAGAGAATCTGATAAATGTTTATAAACGTCTAAAGGGAGGTGGGAGACAAATAGATGAGTCCAGGCTCTTCTCAGTGGTGTGTAGTGACAGGATAGGGAGTAATGGCCTAAAATTTGTGTATAGGAAGTTCTATACAAACATGTAGAAGCATCTATTTATGGTATGGGTGACAGAGATCTGGAACAGGCTGCCCGGAGAGGCTGTGGAGTCTCCTTCTATAGAAATATTCAAGACCCATCTGGATGCCTACCAGACAGGTAGGGTACCTACCCAATGATCTCTTGAGGTCCCTTCTAACTCCAGTGATTCCATGATTCTGTGATCTGTAAGAAGACAGAATGTAAGAAGAAGCTGAGCTGAACGCAAATCAGTAGACATAGCCTGCTAAGTAGGAAAAGGGAAGCTTTGTTATTTTTCTTCCTCTTTTCTCTCCTCCTTTTTAACAAACCACCTGTGAGAACTCTCTTGGGAGCATCTCTCCTGTGAGTCAAATTTAAGGTGCTGACTGCAGAGCATTTGCGTGGCTTATGGAAGAAGGCTTTCAATTCTTGTACATAAGAACAATAGAGATAAAGAAAATGCCACTTCTTGTAGGAGTAGACATTATTGTGCTGGTAGTTGCTCTGCTAACATTTAGACTCATATGTTTTCTAAAAAAAAAAAAAAAAATGAAATTATCTTGCTGTTTTAGGTTTTGCTACATTTATTCACACAGCAGTTTACTGTCCTGTAGCAGAAGGCAATTTGTACTTGCATGCCAACATGTAGGTTAGGCTGTGTTGGTTTAAGTGGTCAGTGATAGTTTAATCCCAGACTGAATTGTAATGAATGAAGACAGAAGTATGCCTGCAGAATCAGTAACAATCTTAAGTCCCTAAAATAAGACTCACAGAAGATGCAAAGTTGTATTTCTCACTCCAAAAATACAGAAAAAAGACCCCATATGTATGGCAGTTTAATGACAGAGGTTTGAAAACAGTCAGATGACTCAGACCCCGTAGTCATAAATTTGTCTGCAGTGACTGACGGAAACAGTCTGGGGTCATTTCCCCAGATTTCGATGCCCCCTAATTGTAGTTAGGTTGAATGCATTCCACCCTCAGCATGAAGTTTTACTTTGTGGAACATATTTCAGTCAGTTTATGAAATTGTTTACCACCAGTATTACTACTTTCTGAAACTCACGCCAAAGTATTTTTTTTTTACCAAAACCTCAGAAAACTTCATTGTAATGTCAGACTGCATCATTATAATGTCACAAAACCTATCTGCTCACTTGGAAAATTGTTTTAATACAGACACAACTAGAATGTGTGCATCAGGTTTCTTTTAAAATAAATCTGTATCTAACAGGATGACTTTCTCTGTAAATATTGTCTTGTGTCCTCTTTGTTGATATTAACTAAACAAAACAAATGCCAGAAATCACGGCTATCATTAGTAGACCTGCCTACTAGATCTAGATTAATCTACTATTTTAGATTAGTAGACTCAGGGAAATCTCCCTCTGAATTCTGCAGAACTTTTTGCTGTAGTTTATGCATAAATATAAACAAAGGAAAAGCCAAGAGTTTTACGTATTTGTAGAATCATACCTACCTATTTTTTAGATGCTCAAAAATGCAGAACGCCATTTCATAATACAAAATGAGATAAATTACAAGGGATGAACATTCTTTGAAGGCTTTATTTCATTTGTTAGTTACTTAAATGGGATTATTTGTTACTTTAGTTACTTAAACTGGGGTATTTTATGCAGAAATATGAAGATTCATTTCATGTTGTTCTTTTTACCTATTCCATTCTTCTTATCTGTCTCATTTAACTGATTTATTTTACAAACTATTAACATCATCATGACATTACAAAGTGTAATATCACACTGCCTGACAGCATGGTGTGTGGCCACTACCACAATGCTGTACATTCTGTTCTAGGGCACATGACAATATTAGCTGCATTCAATTCCTTGGCAACCTTCCGCTGGTTCTGTAATAGATACTCTAGGACAATGTTACATTACTTAATGCTGTGTACAACAGGCTTGGTTTTAATTAACCTGCCTCCAGTAATTACTGAAAGAAAATTGAAAGAGGAATGCAAGAGAAAAATCTGCTGTGCTCAGTAAGACTTGAACAGAGCACAGTATGTCTTATCAAGAGAGGACTTGAAAAGGTCCTCTGTCTGCTCCATGATCTGACCTTAAACTATATGAACAGACAGCACAATGATTTCTGCAGTAGTCCAGAGAGAGGACTAAAGGAATGAAAAGCTGTGAAAAATTAAACATTTATAAAAACAGAAATTAATGTACAAGTCTTAAGTCTAGAAATGAACAGAAGGTGAAGTTTTTGAGTTAATTGTGAGAAGTGATCTCTTTCTATGATCTAGTGACCCGTCTGGTGGATGAGGGAAAGGCTGCTGATGTGGTCTACCTAGACCTCATCAGAGCCTTTGACACTATCTCCCACAGTATTTTCCTGCAGAAGCTGGCAGTCCGTGGCTTGGACAGATACACTCTGGCTGGAGGGCTGGGCCCAGAGAATGGTGGTGAATGGAGTTAAATCCAGCTGGCAACCGGTCACGAGTGGTGCTCCCCAGGGGTCGGTGCTGGGGCCTGTCCTCTTCAATATCTTTACTGATGACCTGGATGAGGGCACTGAGTACATCCTCAGTAAGTTTGCAGATGACACCAAGCTGGCTGGAAGTGTTGATCTGCCTGAGGGTTGCAAGGCCCTACAGAGGGATCTGGATAGGCTGGACAGCTGGGCTGAAGCCAATGGGATGGGATTCAACAAGACCAAATGCTGGGTCCTGCACTTTGGCCACAATAACCCCAGGCAACTCTACAGGCTTGGGGCAGAGTGGCTGGAAGACTGTGTAGAGGAAATGGACCTGGGGGTGTTGATTGATGCTAGACTGAACATGAGCCAGCAGTGTGCCCAGGTGGCCAAGAAGGCATCCTGGCTTGTATCAGAAATAGTGTGGCCGGCAGGAACAGGGAAGTAATTGTCACCCTGTACTCAGCACTGGTGAGGCCACACCTTGGTACTATGTCCAGTTTTGGGCCCCTCGCTGTAAGAAAGACATGGAGGCCCTGGAACATGTCCAGAGGGGGGCAACAAAGCTGGTGAGGGGTCTGGAGCACAGGCCTTATGAGGAGCAGCTGAAGGAGCTGGGATTGTTCAGTCTAGAGAAGAGGAGGCTCAGGGGAGACCATATTGCTCTCTATAACTACCCGAAAGGAGGTTGTAGTGAGCTGGGGGCCAGCCTCTTCTCTCATGTGACTAGTGATAGGAGAGGGAATGGCTTCAAGCTGTGCCAGGGAAGGTTCAGGCTGGGTGTTAGGAAATACTACTTCTCTGAAAGGGTGGTCAGGCACTGGAATGGGCTGCCCAGAGAGGTGGTGGAGTCACTGAGCCTGGTGGTGTTCAAAGAGCATTTGGATGTTGTGTTGAGGGACATGGTTTAGCAGGAACCATTGGTGAAGGGCGAATGGTTGGACTGGATGATCCTGTGGGTCTTTTCCAACCTTAGTGATTCTATGATTCTATGATTCTAAGGCTGTGCTTTCTGGTTTTTTTTTTTTTTTTTTTTTTGCCTTGCTATTAACAGCACAGTTCTCTCTGTTGATGTCTGAGACTCTACATAATGCTCACTTCTTTCACTCAGCTTCCATTCTCTCTCCACCTGGGATAGGAAATAAGCTCTTTACCATCAGACCTCTAATTAAATACAGCTGCACAACAAGCAGTGAGATCCACACGTAAGTCTTATTTCTGTACTAGACATAATTTTTGAGATCTCTAGAAAGCTTTATGTGAAATTGCTTTTTGAGGCAATTCACAGATTTATTAGACATCTTCTGTTTAATTATGAATATTATGAATAATGTCTCTGAATGTGAAACCACATAATGTTTACAGTAGGTTTGTGTCTTCTCCTCTTGCCTAGATAATAATTTTGGAAGCTCTTGCAGAAGATTTAAAAATGGAAAAATGCTGAAAGCCAGGAGAGAAACTCTGAAGTCTTTGGAAAAGCTATGCTTTTTTAAAATAATAATTATTTTTATGTAAAAAGAATTTTGCCCCGTGAAAACTAAATCACTTCTGTCTCTTTATTCTAGCTAAGAAAATCTGCAAAACTACTTCAGTGTGAAAACTCCTATAGCTTCTGCTGCACTGCACTTGATACACTAGACACTGTTGTACATGATTTAAACAGCTTAAGTACCGCAATTATTAAGCCCATAATTTCAAACACTTTTCCCTGAGCAGCTTTTTCTTTCAAATTTGTGTAGATATTAAATGTAGAAGTTGTCTTATCATAACCTCAATTTTGTTCAGTTTATGTCAGAAAAATCTTAACTTCTATACTTGATCAGTGACTGAAGCTGGTGGTTATTAGATTTTTGGAGGCATTTATTAAATAAGATATGCCAAAATACTGATCTATGTACTTAACCAAGGAAATAGGAATATTAAGTTCAGTTGTCTTGTTATTAGAAACATCATGTTGTCACTTCCTGACATTTGTAATTTAAACTCTGCAACTTTTGTCTTTAGTAAACTCCGCTTCCTTATGCTTCTTAGCTAAGCATCAGAAATACTTCCACTTTACAAGGTTTTGTCTCCTCCAGCAGCCCTGGAGCACAAAAGGAGTGCATCACTGCCTCGCAGTTCCCACATCCCATCAAGATTCCACGAGAAACTTTCTGTCTGTGTGTGCATACAATGGCAGTTCTATGAGCTGATGCATGGATGACAGCAGGAATGAGATACTGATGCTTGAAAATGAGCACACAAAACTAAACGTGTCTCTTGTTATCATACAGCTTCTCAAGAAACTGTGTTCTGAAACAAAGCATTCACTCCTATTTTCCACCTTTCATGGGCATCCTGGAAAACAGAAATGAGAGGTTCAGCAGAACCTTCGAGTTCTATTAACTGTGGAACTTCCCATCTTCAAAGAATATTGTTAGTTCCACCTTTTTCCACAATTGGAGAGTTATGCTGACAATTCCCGTCTAATGATTACCGCTTCTCATAACCAGTCATAAATGTTCTGTTTCGTATTTGAATGGAATGCAGCACATATTCTAAGGTTTACTACATCTGGACCACAGTGAGATCCACTGTACTGCAGAAATTTTAATACTGAGGATGAGTATTCCGTGTACTGAATGCTTTAGTAGAGTACAAAACGTCAGAAATACTTACTAGTAGCTGAGGTGTTGGAAAATCTTATAGTTGCAGGAACATGTACGTATTTCTGCACAGACTGGTTAAAGCTACTTTGGGTATTATTGTACGCATCACAATAATGTAAGATGATTCCTTAAAGCTTCACTGAATGGTTGTATTGCTATTTATATAACCTAACTCTAGAAAAATATAATACTTCTAGAGATTAGATTAAGAATTTAGGTCATTGCTGGAAGGCATCTGGATGTCTGACTAATTTCTATCAGTGTCTTAGAACATTTTTCGCCCATTTCAGTAAATACTGTGAGGCAACAAGATTCAGTTTAGCTTCAGTTAAACTGAAGCTAAACTAATAACAGATGTTGATATGGTGTTACTACCATAATAACTTGAAAATTGAGACCTTTTAAGAATGCACAAAGTGGGAGTTCTATCATCTCACCTTTGTGTTAGGTCAAGAGCAAATGGATGAACTGATAGAAAATATGTTTTTTATTTAACCATTTTTTATGTTAGTAGAGAAGCTTTCCAAGAGAACCACACCCACTAATTGAAAGACAATTACACCCTTCATATTTTCTGAAGAAAGAAAGACAAGTGGTCTCGGAAGGGTTTCCATGTACAGCTCTGCTACCAAGAGCCTTCAGCAGATTATCGCCCAGTAGAATAGAAGCTTTTGATGATTATTTCAGACTTTAGGCAAAACCAGGTTTTATTATCTATCAGTTAATCTTTCTAACATTTGCAAATTGAATGACTGAAGTATGAGAATTATTTAGTGTACCACGGTGCTGTGGTACTGCATTTTTATACACTTTCCTATGGTTCTTTGCAAGTACAATGTAGCTTCCTGGATCACAGGACAGGAATAACTGAAATTCTTTGCCTTCACTATGCAGGAGGTCATGAAATGGTCAGAATGATCCCTTTTAGCAGTATAGCCTATTAATCTGCAAATAAATGAATAGCAAAACTGCTCAGTCTGTCAGAGCTTCTTAGGTTTTGGCACATGCAGAAGAATCCCATCTTGCTTCTGGAAATGTTCAGAGCAAAATTACTTAGTTCTTTCCCTAGTACTTCAGCTACTCAAATATACTGTAAGGAGTTTTGGTATCCTGGTGGCAAGGCAGCATCTTTCAACTCAATCCTCATTTTCTCATAGGCAGTAGGAGGAACAAGCCATAAAATCCCATCCTACTTATGTAATTAAGTCAAATTTAGATATGATAAAACCAGGAATAAGCAGTAGCCTTGACCAAACCTGATGTTATGTTTCAAAATCTGGGTAAAATAAAAACTTCAACTCATAGAATCATAGATTTGTTAAGGTTGGAAAAAAACTCTAAGATCATCAAGTCCAACTGTCAACCCATCACTATCAAGGCCGCTAACCTACATCTCTCAGTGCCATATCTTCACATTTCTTGTACATCTCTGGAGATGGTGACTCTGACAATTATATGGCATTGTGGCCTGTAAAAGAAATAGTATTTCTCTAAGGGGGACATAAAACACTTTTCCAATTCATAGGTCTTCCCTTAGTTATTTTTTCAAAGGAGAGGAATCCTCTATCAGTGACATAGCACATGAAAGCAGCTTAACTAGCCTTCACCAACAGCTGATGCTTCACATGATTTAGATTCAGATCTGAGGCAGCCAGAACATCAGCTGCATTAAATTCAGAGAAATATCTTTGATTTCAACAAGAGCTAGTTCAAATCTCTATTAAACTCTAGTAACATTATTAAACTCTATTAAACTTATAAAACTCTATTTGTTGCAGGAGATAACCAGACTGTTTTGTTATATTGAACATGAGGTTTTTTTATATTCTCTAATTATCTAATTATCTAATCCTTTGAAAATAAAACACACATGCACAATCCAGACTCTGATTTTTTTTTGATGACTTCCTACAGCAGTAAATTTCTCAGGCTTATCCTGTGGTCTGAATTTCCTTATATGGAATTCAGATTTCCATATCCTTTGGACTCTGAATCCTTTGGAGTTTATTTGAAGCTGACATTCAAAGCCAAACTGCGGCTATTTATGTCTACATCAAGTATAATCATAAAAAGAGCCTGAAATAGCCATGTGGAATGTAAGTGTCATATTTCATACATCTTTGATAAATGCTGACATTCCTCTCCATTTCCTTCCTGTTTAGGATGGATTTCAGGAATGAATTTTATGCTAACCCACTGTGTATAGTGAATGAATAAGGAGGTTCCAGAGCAGGAGAACTAAATTTCAGCCACTGTCATACCACGCTGATAGGCAATAAACATGAGAAGACTTCCTTCCTGTACAGTCACCATTATGCAAGTACATGATGCATGCTGCAGGGTTGGCAAGTTTTAAGCCCATCTCCTCTGCCTGTTTGTGAAGGTCTTCTGATGTCCAGTGCAGAGAAGAGGAAGCAGGTCACTTTCACTATCCAGAGAGACTTGATGGACCTTCTGTCACAGAGACAGCTCAAAGCCTCATTTTGCTGCTCTGAGCTTCCTCCTAATAAACACAGTTCTTATTTCTTATGGCAGAGAAGCTTCGTAAAGCCCCACAGAATCTTATGTTCTGACATCATGTCCTAGTCAATTGATAGTTGATTTTTATGAGTGTTAATGTCTTTATTTTGCTTTACCTTATTTTGAACTGCTACACAGTTGATCAAATAGTTAACTATCCACAATTGCCAGTTTCAGTATTTTAGTAAACATGGCCATAAAAGGTGTAGCTTTGCATGCTTACATTCTTTTGTGATGGCATGTCATACAGTGTATTAAAATTACCATAATTAATATTGTAGTGAAAATTATTAATTTATTTTTCGTTACCAGAAAACACAAACAGGAAACAAGTTACAATGCTGGTTGTTTATTACCCTTGATTCTAGGAAAATCAGAAGGCCATGCAGCCTAGTACACCAGCAAGAGCTTGAAACAAAAGCTATGGCTCAAGGTTACAATAAATGCAAATTCAGAAAACATAAAGTGAGTCACTGGGACTGAAGACAAATACAAAGATAACAGACTGTTGACGATTTTGTGCAAGGCACTAGCACATAAAAGGAAATCAGGGAGAAAAAGAGAAGTATTTATGTTCTTTTGAAAGGAAATGAGGCAGAATAACTTGGGCATGGGCAGACAAGTAGTCTTGTCTCTGCTAATTGCGGATGCTTAATCAACTTCCTCTTTTCTTGGAGGGTATAGCCATAAGAGTGGAAAATGACAGGTTTCCAGAAAGGCTTAATTCATTATTGATGGTCACAGAGCTCCTCAGTACAACCAGAGAGAAGTTTCCAGGGAAGGGCAAGCAATTAAAAGCAGAATTAATGAGGGTTAAGAGAAAATGTAAAGACAACACTGTTAAATACATAAATGTTTGTTCTTTTTCTGCCAGGCAGGAAATGTTATGTCACACATCTACCTTTTGTGTTTGGCACATAAGATATAACCTATTCTCATAGTGTCAGGGCACAAGTCATGACACATCTTTGCTTCAGTATATAACTTAATTGAAAACAATGATGGAGATAATCTACTTTTGTGAAACTGTTAATGAATGAGATCTAGCCAGTGTTATAGCCTATTGTGCACCTGCGTTAAAGCAGTTCAATCAACCAGTAGACTACCTAACCAAGTGACAAAATCTTCAGAGTCAAGCGGACAGTTATCGCTATATGTAATAGAGAGCTGAGTGATCCTGCACCTGGCCACAGCACAGGTAATAGCTGCTTATTCTGAAAATGCACAACAAAAATCTTTAAACAGAAAAATGATTATTTAAGTAATGAATAAGTAGAATGCATAAAATATTGTTCTACAAAGACAACTTTAAGATTTTTAAAAAGAAAGAAATATAGGAGTAACACACTTTATAGATTGACAGAAGAGTTAGGGATAAATTCTCCTGACCCAACACGTAAACTGCCCATAAGTTTATGACGGATGGGAAGAAACTTGCCGTTGCAATGTTACGGGATTGCACCGTCCTCTCAAATTCACTCAAGCTAATTTCATGGATAAGAGTAACAAAGCATTAATCTCATATTTGTTTAAAAACCACAGCCCTCAATTAAGATTTATTTTCTTTAAAGTTCTGTACTTTGACTTGTGTAAAACATTTTATCTTTCCTCATAAACCATTCCTATCTCCTAGAAAATCATGGGTTCTATGATTCTCTAATATTACTATTGGTTTCGTTTCTGATATCATTTATCAAGTAACTAATTAAAAACCTGAGCACACATGTAGACAATACTTGGGTCTAAGGACAAAATAATAAGGAAGACTAGGAATAGGTGGGGGAGACAAAACAACTGACAGAACCATTTACACAGACATTCCTCCTAAAAAGTGATTTACCCATAAGGAAAGAAGAAAAGAAAGAAGGTGCTGGAAAAAAAAAAAAAGATTTGGATGAATTAAAAAAAACAAATCTGGATATGATAAATTAATGAAAACTAGAGGTTTATCAGAAGAGAAGTCAGGTCAAGGGCAATGATGAAAATCCAACTATTACGGGCCACTGCCTCAATTTAAGAGCTTTGATAAGCAGAGAAAAAAAAATAGTGCAGTTGTTTTTTTCTGTAATTACTTTCTCTTTTGGCTTTGCTGCTGAAAAGGCAGGATTTATTTGATTTTTGCGTATTTTGGGTTGGCTTTTTTTTTCATTTATTATCTGCTGGGCTCCTTTGAAAGCCCTGTCTCACATTTTGAAACATTAATTAGAACAGCTCTTTGCAGAAACATCTGATTAACACATCTCTTTCTGAGTTTGTTGTTTATAGTGGGCTGTTACATGAAGCCTAAATAAGGTAGGCCTAAGAGGAAAAGGTACATATTAGTAATTGAAATGGTGTACTCATGAGTTTTATTCTTCTTAGGAGTTCCTTAGTTCTTTAGTATTGAATTCAAACACACTTACTTGATCTTAAAATAACTTGCTTTATATTTGGCTTGTACTTCACTTTCAGAAAGGGAAAGTGAGATTTATACTTGTCCCAGTCACATATAAGAGGAAAGATCTCTTGAGTTTTTATAGCCACTGGTAGTCCGTACTTCTTAAACTCTACAGACAGAGTTGTTCATTTCTGTTTAAACTTCATAAAATCAAATCTAAAGACACTTCTTGAAGTCTCAATCCCAAATATAAATCAATTACCTAAATAAATAACATGAAATTCTGCTGCATATCAAGAAGATTTTTATTGGGAGTTTACCTCAAAAAATGATAGAAGATGAGTTAAATTAGACAGGGGCTTCAGAAATTAGTGAAGTATTTGTTTGTCTAGACAACAGGCTGATAAGTGCATGAAATAAACAAAAAATCCAGCTAATAGGTTATGTGTGTAGAAATACAGTTTTAAAAAAATCGCAGTGATCCAGAGCTGCATGTTTTATATACCCTCTAAAACTGAAAAAGCCTTTAGACTCTTTTCTATTTACATAAATAAATGGAATATAAATATATTGGTGGAATAAACGGAGTATAAAAGAACTATGCACACTCATAATAATGTTTTACATGTTTTTGGGCTCTAGCTTGGCCTGGCTCTGTCCTGTTCTCACAGTAACCACGGATGGTTACCTTTCTCCTTTAACGACACTTCTCGGGTCTTACCAACAAAATCTGCATTCTTAAGAGACACATTTTTTTTCTCCTGGTGTTGAGCCCTACTCTACTTTGGCTGCCAGGACAGATAAGACTGGCAGCAGAACATTGAAGACTGGTTTCTTAGATGAGCCATACCTTCTGCTTTAGTGCTCTATCAGTCTCATAGAGTGAGGCACCATGCTCTATGTATGATGACAAGGTGGATCACCTTTCAAATGGTACTCATGAAGTAGGATCAAGACGAGCACTGCAAGAGCCTTTCTGAGATGGTGCAATAACTTCTGGGTGAAATATGGGCTCACGAGAACAATAAAGGCAATGTGTTGTGTATGTGTGACTAAGGCAATTTGAAGAGGATTCATCCTCTGGGACTGTCCTTGGAAGTGGTCTGAAAATCAGTTTAAATGTAGCCAAAGATATCCCAGTTCTTTTACAATAGGATAGAAGAGTTTTCAAGAATTGTGGATTGAATACTTGACAGTATGTGACTTCTAAATGATAGTCAGAAACTGTAGAATCATACTTTCAGTCATTCATACTATTTTTACTTGCGAGAAGTTAATCTCTTTTTCTCCTTCTTAGCTTTTCCAAGTACTGCTTCAAACTCACTCTACCCAGAATATTGCTATATTTGTTGCCTTCAAGGATGAGGAATTAAATCATGACCTTTTTTCTACATAATGATATGAGGAGTTTTAGGCAATGTTTCTCTTCATACAGTTTTCCATTGCCAAAAAGGGACTTTCCAAGGTAATGAAAACAGTTTCTTACATTTTCTTGCAAAGGATGATTAATAAATTTGAATGGAAACTGCAGAACAAGTGAGGTATACCCTTCTTGGCAGCTACTATGTGTTGTAGGACCACATCTTCCCCTCCGTATTGAGTCTTTGCATAGTCAGTGTTTTCATTTAACCTAACAGTTATTTTACCTTGATAAAAGTTGACAAGGTGAGACTTACAGGAAAAGGGAGTATGAAGAGTAAAGGAAAGGGGAAGAATAGAGGAGGGAATGGAGGGATGTTTTGTTCCTTTTGCTAATTCCTGTTGAGAGATATCCCTACATAGAATGAAACAATTTTATATTCTGATCCTCTCTGATAGTCGTTCTTGGCCTTCAGGATTGAATCATCTGCAAGTTTCACTGTCTCAAAAAAAAAAAAAAAAAAAAAAAAAGGAACATTTTGATATTAATCAAATCATTAACCATTAGAAAAACTTCTATTATAAAATACCTGTTTGAAGTTTATGTTATGATGAATGCTAAAATATGTTTCATTCCTTAAAGAAGTTTCTATGGTTTCTACCAGACTGAATTATTTATGCTATTCCATTTGTTAACACACACCATCCATTTTATTCAATAATTTCAGGTGCTAAGGACTAATCCAAGTTTCCTTAATGTCAATTAAAAATCTCTGACTTCAGCAGGCACCACAGTTTTTCAGTTGACTAGAAAATAACACTATTCAGGTTATCTGATAGAATTCCAAAATCTAGTTTTATATTTATGTTTAAAAATCATAAAGCATTCCCTCATTCTTTTTTTTAATTATTCTTGAATGTGAAAGATGAGAGTAGATTTCATATACACCTATTCTACTATTACTACTTCACCAGGTTTATGTTCCTGGTGCCTTTACTTTACTCATGTTTCCCAGTGCATTTGACTGTTTCTCTATTTTAGCCAGATATACCAGGTTCTAAAACTTATCTATCCATTCATTTTCTTCAGTGGCACCCAAGACAGACCCAATCTCTTTTTTTTTTCCTTTCCCTTTCCTCTTTCTCTCCTTCTCTCCTTCTTCCCACCCTTCCTCCCTTCCTCCCTTCCTGTCATAATTCCAGTCATAAAGAGAACCACAATGTGTTCTTCAATACTTCTCTGTTTCCTTCTGTGCTACTGCTCATTTTTCAAATATAAATGCCTGAATGACAGAGGGTAATTGATACCAGATCTACTTTCTTCTACTTCTTTTAAGTTGTCTTTGGATTCAGGATGATCCGCTGTTTCACAATAAGCAGATGATTGTTGCGTAACTTTGGGTACACGATCTCTGTACATATTTAACTGAAAAACAATTTTTTAAATAAAATTATTTTTACTACTTTTCTGCTGCTAAGAACCAGGAATTTGTAGTCTCAGTTCACTTTCTAGTTGCTACAGGATTAATGTATTCATTTCTGAGCCTTTACTGCATAGGGATGGGGCCCAGGTGATTCTAATACCATGTTTTCATTTAGTAAGTTCTTTGTGTTTTCATATGAAATACACAAAAGCAAAGAAATATGTGACTGCTGAAACAGTTATATTAGGACAGAATATACATTATTATGTATAAAGAGTTATTTTTGCTCTCTTGAATACTGAAAAATTAAATTCAAGAGATTAAACATTATAAGGCAAAATATAAATTGCAATCAGCAGACAGATTTGAAGTCCTAAATGACATTTTTTTTTAATTTTTTTTAATTTTTTTTTTTTTTTTTTTTGGTCAAATACATAAACAAATATGTTGACAAAGAGCTCAGAAAGGGTTCCCCTGTTTCACCTATCTGTTTTACTGGTCAAATCTGCCAATACATTTTTTTTTCCACTCAGGTAAGGTAGTCTACAAATCTTCTGGAGCACATAGACACTACTAAATTGAGTCATTCTAAAATGGCACAAGACTTTGCTTCCAGAATATAATGAGAAAGTCTATTTTGTTTCCTGTTAAATAAATTCAAGTAGGTTGTTCTGAAAGTAATGCCTCCTATTTATTTCCATGGATGCTACATTAGATAAAAAGAGCACAATAACATGCTTTGATAGAGCAAATTCACAGCTACAAAAAAATCATTTTCCAGTATCACCACCATCTATGCATTTTCGCCAGTAGTCAACAAAAGCCTGCATGCCATGCTCACAAAAACCTGCATGGCTGTCCAAAACTTAGCTTGTCTTTCACACTACTGGCATCATTGCTGGAACACTGCACCCATATGCTCACTGTGCCAATATCCACTGGTTGGTCACCATAAACATTCATCAAGCATTGATGAATATCAATAAGTGCCATTTTTTCCACATGGAGGAATTCAGTGACGCAAATTTATTTCATATACACTTCCACGTTAGATGCAGTTTTGTCAAAAGTGCCCTTCTGTTGCCATTTGACAGCAAAATATAACAGAATATTGGCAGGAAGGTTCAACCCCTACTGCCATATTTCAATGTCTGCCTGTGGCATCATGGGCCAACATAACAGAATAGGAGGCATTACTTTTAGAGCAGCTGTCATATATTAAAGCTAGAAAATGAGGAGGATCACCTTCATACAAAGGCAAAATTGTATTTCATTGCAATGATGCTATGCTGAAGAATCTGACAGTCCAAAATGTTAAGATCTCTATCTGCAAATTCCAGATGTAATTCTGTTACATGAAAGACAGTTTTTCATAAAATGAATTTTATAAAAATAATTATGTTTTTAAGTCTCGTTTTACAACAGAAGTCCTAAAGTGTAATCAGAATAATGTAAAATCCCGTAACACAGAACATGTGCCTTTTTATGTGAAGCTAGTAATTCTGTCAAGTAAAAAGAATTTTATGTGTGGAGATGGTTAACTTTAATTCACACAGGTGTTTCTGATTGTGTCGACAGTGTAACAAAATCATTCCATAATCAGAAGTGTGCAGGAAGAACAGAGAACTGCTAGGCAACAAGAAGCAGTATATGATTTGAACTGATTAGGTGATTGCTTGTCTTACTAACTGGGGAGGTCAAGTTGCCAACGGTGTTTTTACTCAGGGACACTGGTGAAGTCAACATATACCAGATGGTAGCACAGCCATTATAGCATCTAAATAAATACTCAAGTTACTGAGTTCACACCTGCAAATCAGGAGTTGACCTACTTAATGTTATTTCACATAAACTACTCAAATGTAAGTAACTACACTACCTTTACCTAACCTGATCTAATTTGCACATTTGTAACATCCTTATCACTGCCTACCTGCATACCATGCTGAAGAACAAGTAGCGGGTTCTGAGTCCTTGTCATTCCTATGTGTGCAGCAACTAAGACCAGAGCACTGCTGAGACAGGTAGCAGAGTGCTTTCACTAGTGGTCAGAACGTTAACCTCATCCAATCAACACTGAACAAATTACAGGCAAAGAACAGACTCCACAAACTGAAGATAGTATTTTCTGCTTTTTTGTTTGTTTGTTTGGTTGGTTGGTTGGTTGGTTGGTTTTGGTGAGATGCTAATAATTTATGCAAACTCCCCCATACACTACCAGTCTTTATCAGATTGGGCCTGGGCATCCTGTTCCAAGCCCACTGGTCTCTGGTGCAGTGAGCAAAGGTGGCAGGCAGGCAGGCGCTGCAGAGCAGCAAGCAGAGGCTGCAGGAAGGAGGACAGAACACAAGAAGTTTATCAGATCAAATTCAAAGCTGGCACCAAGCTTCCTCCCAAACCTCTTTGCAGTTGACTCATTCATCATGTCTCATTCCCTCCTCACCTCAATCCAGAAGTACTGTCCATATCTGGGTTTTCTTCTGGGGATCTCATTCACCTCACTGTGTTGACACTCAAATGTCATTCTGATTAAACAACATTCCTTCTTTCCTCCAAAAAAAAAAATTATTTCTCAGATTAGAGGAATAGAAGGCTGAATTTGGGACACCCAAAGTCTGCAAAATAGTCTGCCACGTGGAGACAATGTTCAAAACCAAGAGAGGTCTGTGCCAAAGAGTGCATCAGCAAGCCACGAGATAAATATCACCCTGCAGCCCTTCTCCTTAAAAAGAAAAAGGAACACCTTAGAAAAACAGAACATACCTCATAGGCTCAAAATCCAGCACATGAAGCTGGCAAGAGAGGATTCTGCCATCATTTACACTTCCCTCCACAGTGGAGGATCCCTTTTCATGCATAGCTGAAAAGGAACTTACTGACATAGTCAGTGCCCTTTCTTGCAATGCTTCTTCCGATATTTAGGATTAAAATTATAAAGAATTCATAACAGAAGTTCTCTGAGAAATCCACATGTAACGTACCTTCTACAACGAAACAAGCCCAATAAATGCTAGTAAAAATTCCTGCAACAAAAAGAAACAAAGATGGCATGGCAGAACAGAAATATGTAGTGTGAGTGTTCAAAGGCATTTTAGAACCTCATGGTTCTTGCTACAGTACGTCTAATTTATGTTAAAAGCTCAGCAGTCCCAAGAGCACCTGTTTCCATCAGCTGCCACCATCCAAAGCAGCCAGACTTCAGAGGTCTTGGGGCACAAACATTCTTTTTGCTCAACACTTTATTCCTTCAGGAGAGATTTGAACATGACATGTGCATCATTTTTCAAACACCCCATCCTAGCAGCAAGGGATCAAAGTGCTGGGACAGCAGAAACAAAGAAAAAACGTGGTGTGAGTTTACTGTTAGAACTGAAAACGAACACCCACCAGCCCCGGGGGCCTAAGCAGGCCCCCACCACAAACGAACTCTAAAGCATATCCTTTAACCATAACCCAAAATGGGGACTGCAGATGAAGGCAATAGCATGTAATGCTGCCTTAAACCTGTCTTACATTATTCAAGAAAGGTAGAGAAAACAATGTGGTAAACAAAGACAGAATCTGAAGAACAGGGCACTCTAAATACTACAGAAGAGCAGATCTCCAGGAAGAGATCCATCTCTTCCAGCAGCTACCCTTATTGTAAAAACTTCTTCCTAATATCCAAACTAAATCTTCCTTTCTATTTAGTTTGAAATCATTTCTCCTTTTTCTATCATAACAGACCCTCCTAAAGATTCTGTCAGATTCTGTAAAGATTCTTATAACTCTCCTTTAGATACTGAAAGGCTGCTATCAGGTCTCCCGAGAGCCTTCTCTTCTCCAGCCTCAACAGACTCATCTCTCTCAGCCTGTCTCCACAGGGAAGTGTTCCACCCCTTGGATCATTTTTTTGGTCCTCCTCTGGATGTGCTCCAATAGATCTACGTAATTTCTGTACTGAGGACTCCACATCTGGATGCAGTACTACAGGTGAGGCCTCACCAATGCAGAGTAGAGGCCCTGCTGGCCACACTTCTTTTGATGCAGCCCAGGATACGGTTGGCTTTCTGGGCTGTGAGGGCACATTGCTGACTCATGCCCAACTTGCCAACAACCAGGTCCTTTCTGGTAGGACTCTGTTCTATCCTTACATCCCCCAGTTTGACTGATACTAGGGGTTGCCACAACTCAGGTGCAAGACTTCAAACTTATGGGTTGAAATAAAGGAATCTATTAAGACAGAAAAGGAAAATAAAAACAAAAATGTGATGATAACTGTTTTATATATATATGTGTGCAATTACTTGCCACCCACAGACCAATGCCCAGTTAATGACACAACTTCCCACCAATTTTCACACCACTACCAACACAACATCTACCTGCTGACAGACACCAGCCAGTCTCTGAGCAGTGTTCGCCCCACTCAACTCCCCACAGCTTTATGGCCTGGTCTGTGATGTCACATGGTATGGAATAACCCCTTTCCTAACTCAGGCCAGCTGTCCTGGCTCCCTCCTGCTCATTGGCTCTAAACTCACCTCTGCCCAAATGGACATCAATCGCTTGGTGACAATCAAAACTTCGGTATGATATTAGCATTGTGTCAGCTAAAACCAGGACAATATACAACTCTTATTCCACGTCATTTACATCATTCTCCAGTCCTGCACTTTATCACATGTCCTGATTAATTACACGTCATCAATTACATCATTCCTGTAGTCTGTGGGCCACCCCTCTAAATTGCCCATTGAGTTCTTTTAGTTCATGACTACTCCATTGCCCACTCTGCCTGTCCTGACAGGGTAGGAGAGATTATTCATAGTGCTGAAGCCACTTCTGGTTCGGAGAAAAAGGTCAGTATTCTTTACTGGGTGATTCTTACTCTAATACTATTCATAAGGAATAGCAGTGATAACATGCAGAATTATGTAATTTAAATTATTGCCTATTTTCACCCAACATCAAATCCCCTTGAGGCATACACTGGATATCTTCATCCTTCCACATTATCCACCAAGTCACTCAGGTCCTTGAGCAAAAGCAATCCCTTGGATGGGCTTGCCTTGTCCCAAGACAGGAATGATTTAGACTGCCCTAGCTAGCATGATTTTCATGTATACTATGAGGACTTTATTCCTTACAGTACGTAAGAAATTTGACTGGGCAGGACCAGATTGATTGGCAGATCCTTGAGTCTTGACTAACCAGATGGCTTTAGTTAAATGCATGTCTCGATGTCTGAATGTCCCAGCACCCATTGTTCTCAATGTAATTTTTAGCAGTCTGTTGTATTGTTCGGTTTTTCCAGAGGTTGGAGCATGATAAGGGATGTGATGTACCTACTCAATACCATGCCCAGGAGTCTATGAGGTTATTACAAATCACAGAATCAGAGAATGGCCTTGGTTGGAAGGGACCTCAAGGATCATGAATCTCCAACCCCCCTGCCAGGCAGGGCCACCAACCTCCCCATTTACTAGATCAGGTTGCCCAGGGCCTCATCCAACCTGGCCTTGAACACCTCCAGGGACAGGACATCCACAACCTCTCTGGGCAGCCTGTTCCAGCACCTCACCACTCTCGTAGTAAAGAACTTCCCCCTAACATCCAACCTAAATCTTCCCTCTTTCAACTTAAAACCGATCCCCCTTGTCCTGCTGTTATCTACCCTTTCAAAGAGTTTACTCCCTTCCTGTTTATAGGCTCAAGATTTCTGCAGTTATTGCAGAAGTGAGTCCAGTTATCCAGCTCAGTTCCTTCTGGGGTGTCATGCTGCCAAAAGACTTGCTTTTCAAGGCCCAGGATCACGTTTTGTGTGGTGGCATGGAGCACAGGCTATGTTTCTATCCATCCAGTAGCTGCTTCCACTACTGTAAGCACATGGTGCTTGCTGTAGCAAGTTTGTGGCAGTGTGATATTTTCTACACTCCAGACCTCCCCATACTTGCATTTCAACCATCATTCTCCATACAAAAGATGTTTTATCCATTTATCTTTGTTAATTGCAGTATACGTTTCACATTCATTGATATGGTAAAGTCAACCCTCCAGTCCTAAGCCTATCTATACTTTGCAGCTCTTCCTTAATAGCTAATGATGACTTCTAACAATAAGTCAGATTTACTGATAGTATTTCCCTTTTCCCATAATGCACCTGTGAAACATAGAAGGGGGTAAGTTTATCTGCAAAGCACCTGCTCAGTACAAACTTAATGACTGGTTTTCCAATAGATTTATCCTAGCTGTACATACACACACACACACATTGGAAATCCACAAGTGTAAAACCTAGCAGTGATTTACCTCTTAAAATGTCTTCAGAAGGTGAGCAATAAAGCTTACAAATGTATGCAACTTATTGTGGCCAGCTATTGAAAAAGGAAATTGGTGTTTCTGTCTTACTAATAGTGATTAAATAAAATGAGATTGCATTCTCAAGTTAACTCGTGAACTTTAGGGCTCTAATCAATGATTTGATTAGTTCAGGTTCATTGCAGCTGACAAAGTTATCTTCATCTTTTATGTGGCCCATTCCTAGTGTCATGGTGGCTGGACTGATCATAGAGCAGCTTTTAAGCCACTTAGATGTCAGTACAGTTCTCTGCAACAAACTAAAACTAGTTATGGCTTTACCTTAGAAAAGCTGCAGATAACTGCTAATGGGTTTAACGGCAGTGGTTAACACCATCTTCTGCTAGAGGCCACCAATTGGTACCTGAACATAACAAGCAGTGTCTAGAGCTTGTGTATTAATGCAAAAGTGAGTGTCATATGGGGCAACACAGCTAAGAATCAGTACAGTATTTTGACAACATGTTGCAGCCGTGCTGCTACTGCTAGGTCCTGGTGGCCTAGTATGCATCAGTACAGGTTAGGGTATGACCTGCTGGAGACAAGCTCTGCAGAGAAGGACCTGGGGTCTTGGGGTCCTGGTGGACTATGGGCTGGTCATGAGCCAGCAGTGTGCCCTTGTGGCCAAGAAGGCCAATGGCATCCTGGGGTGCATTAATAAGAGCATGGCCTGCATGTCAAGGGAGGTGATCCTCCCCCTCCATTCTGCCCTGGTGAGACCACATTTAAACTACAGTTCTGGGCTCCCCATTAAAAAAAGAAAAGAAAAGAAAAGAAATAACAAACAAACAAAAAAAACCAAAAAACAACAACAACAAAAAAAACAGGGATCTCCTAGGAGTCCAATGGGGGGCCACAGAGATGATAAAGGGCCTGGAGCACCTCTCTTATGAGGAGAGGTTGAGAAACCTGGGTTTATTCAGCCTTGAGAAAAGAAGACTGAGAGGGGATCTGATCAACATCTATAAATATCTAAGGTGCAGGGGACAAAGGGACAAGGACAGACTCTTTTCAGCAGTGCATGGTGATAGGACAAAGAGAAATGACCACAAATGGAAGCATAGGAAGTTCAACACAAATGAGCATAAGAACTTCTTCACAGTGAGGGTGACGAAGCACTGGAATGGGATGCCCAGGGGTGTTGTGGGTGCTTCTTCTCGGGAGACGTTCAAGACCTGCCTGTATGCCAACCTGTACAGCCTGCTGTAGGGGGCCTGCTTTGGCAGTGGGGTTAGGCTTAGTCATGTCCTAGGGTTCTGAAAGAGATGGCTGATGTGGTTACCAAGCCGCACTCCATCATATTTGAAAAATCATGGCTGTCTGGTAAAGTCCCCGCTGACTGGAAAAATGGAAACATTATTCCCATTTTCAAGAAAGGGAGAAAGGAGGATCCAGGGAACTACAGGCTGGTGAGCCTCACCACTGTGAGAAAGGTCACCGCCTGGGAAGGTCATGGAGCAGATCCTCCTAGAAGTTATGAGATGATCCGATATCACATACAAGATGAAGAGATGATCCGAGACAGCCAGCATGGCTTCACCAAGGGCAGATTGTGCCTGACCAATCTGGTGGCCTTCTATGATGGAGTAATGGCTTTGGTGGGTAGAAGAAGGGTGGTGGATGTCGTCTACCTGGACTTCTGCAAAGCATCTGACGTGGTCCCTCACCACATCCTTCTCTCTAAATTGGAGAGGTGTGGATTTGAAGGATGGACTATTCAATGGATTAGGAATTGGCTGGCTGAATGCAGCCAAAGCGTTGTGATCAGTGGTTCTGTGTCAGGGTGGAGTCCGGTCACAAGCGGTGTCCTTCAGGGGTCAGTCCTGGGACCAGTGCTCTTCAACATCTTCATCAATGACACAGAGTGCACCCTCAGCAAGTCTGCGGTTGACACCAAGCTGAGTGGTGCAGTCGAAACACTGGAAGGAAGGGAAGCAATCTAGAGGGACCTGGACAGGCTGGAGAAGTGGGCCCATGAAAACCTGATGAGGTTCAATGTGGCCAAGTGCAGGGTGCTGCATTTGGGTCGGGGCAATCCCAGGTATTTATACAAACTGGGGGAAGATCTCCTTGAGCGCAGCCCTGTGGAGAAGGAGCTATAGGTCCTTGTGGACAAGAAGCTGCACATGAGCCAGCAGTGTGCGCGTACAGCCCACCAGAAGGCCAACTGTGTTCTGGGCTGCATCAAAAAAGGGGTGGCCAGTAGGGAGAGGGAGGTGATTGTCCCCCTCTACTCAGCTCTTGTGAGGCCCCATCTGGAGTACTGCATCCAGGCCTGGGGCCCCCAGTACAGGAAGGATGTGGAGTTCTTAGAGTGCGTCCAGAGGAGGGCCACTAAGATGATCAGAGGGCTGGAGCACCTCTCCTATGAGGAAAGGTTGAGGGAACTGGGATTGTTTAGTTTGGAGAAGAGAAGGATCTGGGGACACCTCATTGTGGCCTTTCAGTATTTGAAGGGAGCATACAAACAGGAAGGGGAGCAGCTGTTTACAAGGGTGGACAGTGATAGGACAAGGAAGAATGGTTTTACGCTGGGACAGGGGAGGTTTAGGTTAGATATTAGGAAGAAGTTTTTTCACCCAGAGGGTGGTGACGCACTGGAACAGGTTACCCAAGGAGGTTGTGGATGCCCCATCCCTGGAGGCATTCAAGGCCAGGCTGGATGTGGCTCTGGGCAGCCTGGTCTAGTGGTTGGTGACCCTGCACATAGCAGGGGGTTGAAACTCGATGATCATTGTGGTCCTTTTCAACCCAGGCCATTCTATGATTCTATGTCTTAACATCCTTTCCAACATTTGTGATTCTGTGATTCTGTGAAGACTGTTAACTCCGTTTATATGATGAAGACCAAGCAACAGCCAATGGAAGAAATCAGTAACTCTTCCACAGAATGAATGTATTAGCTGCTATTGAGTTTGAGCTCCCAGCCAGTTCATGATACAGTCAACAACTTGAGCTGACAGAAGAGTTAAGGTGTCTGGGTGAAAGGATTTAAGGCAGGGAAAAAGCTTGCATTATGATTCCAATGAGCTCTACAGTGAAAATAAACCCCATGAAGTAAAATGTCATTAAAAAAAAGCAAAAAGCAGTTTTTTTGGATTTAAATATGGAAATTATGGAGACTATGATGATACAGAAAATTTTCCCTTGAGATCTCTTCTTGTTCAATATTTTCACAGTTTATGCAAAACACAGTGACAAATAGAGCTCAGTTATACTGTGCATTTGAAAACACAGGGCAGGTACCTGTGAGTGATTTGTGGAGTGACATAGCAAGGAAGGGCCTGTAATACTGGGGTGAGATGGTGAAAGGCAGCCAAGCGTAGGGGCTCAATGCAGCACTGTATTATTTCTCTTTCTCTATTTCTGTGAACCACAGACCAAGGTTACCACCAGACTCTAGCAAGTGGTCTTCTGAAGGGAGAGAAGCATATATCCCCATCTGAATGGCTCAGTGAGTTAACAGGATGGGTCTTTAATTATTTAGACTATGAAGTCACATCAATGTAATAACAGGTCAGTCATGCTCTGATCTTACTCTCTGATGTTTGGCCAAATGCTTTTCTTTATTCCAAGTATCTTAGAGAAAACATTACAGGGCAGAGTGAAAGATGAACAATAGCTTCACCATTGTCCTACTTGCAGAAAAATTAACAAAAGCTTGTTTGTTTGTTCATGGCTATTACATATCTGTGCTGCAGTACTATCATTTATGAAAAACAGACACACTTTTTATCTCCTATTTCATGTATTTCTGATCCCTTCCCTTTCAAATTTTGTAACACACAGGTAGAGTATGTGGAAGGCAGGTGCAGGCTACAGGCACATGGTGACAGGTAAATGATTACTTTTTCTCTATCCCCACCTCTGAGCTGGGGATTTTCCACTACAGTATCTTTGCTTAGGGAAAATTTTAAAATGGCAGCAGAGTCTCAAGCTGTCAGATTTTAGTGCTGATAGAATGGCACTTGATTTGCTTGACTAAGGAAGCTGCTGGCAAAAAAAATGTTACAATTGCCAATTTACTTGTCTCAATGCATATTTTGGCTCCATATCAACTTTGTGAAGTTTTTTTCCAGGCAGGTGCAGAATAATCTGCACATCTGCTATGTGGAGAAATCTAAATTTAATGCATTTTGTTTATTTAAACTGTTTAATGCTAAATTGTAGTTTGATGTGTTATATAAGTCAGTGCTAATGCTACAAAGTAAAGATAGAACCTCAACATAGAATGAAAAGATTTTTCTCTAAGAATGTTGGTTTTGGTTTTTTGTTTGTTTTGTTTTGTTTGTTTGTTTGTTTTTGTATTGGAAACCTTTCTCTCATGTAGAACACCAGCATAGGATACCTTACAGGGGAAAATATTTGAGGCTTGCTCCCTTCCTGTTCTCATCCTCAAATACATGTCTTCACATGATCCACTAATCTTATAAAAAGTCATACCTCTAAACAAGATTTGTGGATGTCCTCATGAAAAGCCTTCTAAGCAGAGATCACAAAAGTAAAAGACCAAAGCAATCTATATTATTAAATTACTGCCGTTCAGATGCCATGGATTTTATACTTCTATGGACATTCTCATTTTGTTTGTATTAAAGCAAGAACTATTTATTCTCACTCTATGTGACAGGTTTGTATTACAAGTAGTTTTGCCTACGTAATGCAGTTTTTTGAAATACAAACATAGAATGCATTTGGATAAATATACAGTAGTCTTAAAGCACACAAAATATTTGCACACGGACCTTTTGTTTTAAATTTGAAATATACAAATTAAATGACATAGCAAAGATACTACTCAGTGCAAGTAAAGACATCAGATTCTCACTTCTATTGCTAGCAGATTGCTGGAAATACTAACCCATCATAAAATAATTTGTAAAATGGAAACTGGAAAACCAAAACTTGAAGAACTGCTTTATAACTATTAGGAAAGAATGCTGATTTAGTTCTCCTTCAATAAATAACCCCTATATTACAAGACTTTTAAACATATTTATACATACAGTGTAAGATTGTGCTTAAATCTAATGTATCTGAGTAAGAGATGAATAGATGCTTCTTAGCTGAAAATCAGCCATGATTTGAAAAGCCAAAATCTCGGATGATTCAAAGTAATTGGCACTGTAACATCAGCTTTCCTCAGTAATTTGAGCTTCCAAACTTCAAACTTCCAAACTTCTTGAAAGCTGGCTGAGGAATCTCACTTTCTGTGGACATTTGTGACTAAGCTGTGAGAGGGTTTGTTGCTTATAGCAATATATAGAATAACAACATCAGAAAAAAATAACATTACTATTTGATTAAAAAGTTTTGTAAAGTAATGTGTCATGAGATCCTGAGTTACTGGAAATAAATCTTATTTGTTTCACTAAAATATCTACTTTTAGTTGAGAATTTTAAATCAGGTTTGGAGTAGTCCTTATTTTCTGATATAATGTGCAAGAAATACAGCAATTGTATTTTATGCAGCCAAGTTTTCATACCATAAGTGTTCTGTATCTTGCTAGAAGAATTCTGGATACTAGTGAAGTCACATCTATTATCCAGCAAGAAACTGAGTTTCTGATTTATTATAATACCCAATTAAGTTCACACATGTAGGAAAGGTAATAACACACATGTATATTTATTTTCTAAATATTTTCTTAATTGCACCTTTCATGTATGCATTTGTTTTCCTTCAGCACTTTCTGAAGGCTCTTTGTTCTACTACTTTAATTTATCCCAGTTCTTTAATGAGGAGATTTGAAAATAAAGGATGCAAAGAAGCAAGAATGGTTACTTGGGAGAATCTGAAAGAAAGGAAATATCACATAATCAGATTAATGTAAGAAATACAAAGAAGGAATTTCTGAAAATGTAATCACTAGAAGTCTGGTGCCACAATGTGATGCAGTTGTTTATTTGATTTTTTATGATCAATACTTACTTATGAAAGTATTTGATACTTACTGAATTTGTATTTGTTAGCTACTATGAAGTATTCACTCTTGAAGTGCTTGTTTGTACCTGAAAAATGCATTGTGTTGGTCCATCCAGTTTGCAGAACCATCTCTTAGAATCAGAAGTACTGTGTTAGAAGCTGCCTTAAAGTGTCAGCCCCAACTGGATTCCCTCCATGAGGGCTTTCTTCTGAACTAGATCTTATTCCAGAGAAGTATGACTCCTGGCTCCTTTTGCATATAATGCAGCTAAAGCATACACACGTAATGCTTCTACAGAACTTACTGGCTTCGGAATCATAACAGTTTCAGTTCAACACTTTGCTGTTTCATGCACACTTTAATCAATTTACTTTAGTTTGTTTGACTCTGAAGTACATCTATTACCCCAAACGAAATTCAGTTATTGAAATACTACTATATTCATGAGCTTTAGTACATATGATAAAAAGCTTCACTGTGTAGGTTTTATTTGGTAATGAATTGTTTAATCCTCAGCTTAACAACTGAAATCAGCTGCAGGGATATATTAAATGAACCTCTCAGTGAAGTCAGCTAAAGAGAAGAGAAGGGACTTAAAGAGATGAAGGACAGTGGGATTTCAGACAGGCAGAGAACATTTGGACAGCCATTACAGCACACAATGAAACAGAGAGGACAAAGGCAGTGTAAAGCAGAGCCTCTGGCTACAGCAAGTCGAGGGTCACTGAGCAGTAATCAGCAGAGCAAAACAAATCAGGGTGCAAATATGGCTGCTGAATAACTCCTGAACCATTGGCTGATGTTGTGAGAAGGTACAATTGAGCACAGAACAGAAGGGGGAAAACAGATCTAAGTGACAGATCTAACAGATCTAAGCTGCCAGAAGCAGGAAGATCAAGAACACGGCAAAAATCAGCTGTAGATTAATGAAGATGGGGAGAGCTTTCCTACAGTTATCATTACAAACATAGAGAGTAGAAATATAATTTCTAATAAATCTAGAAGGCATCAAGAATAAAGAAAGCTTTACATCAGAACCATGACATTTTAGTACATAACTCCTCACCGAGCCATACTTCCTTATATTTGGTGTACTTAATATCGTGCTCCTTTACACACTTCTCACCTGATAATGCTATGAATAGTGCAAGAGCTTAAAGATGCGCCTGTTTTTGAAGTTTTTTTTCAGATGATAAAACTTCTTAAATTGCTTTTGGTTAGCTAACTGATGACATCTGATTGATGAATGACATCTGATTAGTAACTGTATTTTGTTTTAATAGACATGTTGAGGAGATGGGCATTTTAAAATGAAGTTGTATTCAGTTGCACATCATAATATGAATTTATGGATTATTCTCAAGCTTCTGTCACTTTTGCACTTTTGCCTCTTTACCAGGAGATTGAATCTCAGTAGACACATGCCAATATAATGGAATGAATTATAAACAATTTTAGTATGTGTACTTAAATCCATCCCTTATTAAAAAGCTTTGTTTTTTAATAAAAAAGAAAGACTCGAAGACGTGAAAATGAAGCAGTTTGAGGGAAACCACATACAAAGCACTTCCTTCATAAGGATTTTAACATATAAAGAAGTACACTGATAATAATTTGCTATATTCACTATTTTAATAACTATTCACTGCAAAACCCAAGAGAGATTGATATTTTCTCCAGCACCTAGAGAACTCTAAACTGAAAAAAAGGCATCACAACTGCTCTGTAACTGCTAACTCTTTAATACTTTCCTCCTAGTTAAAAAAGAAGGAAATGCTCAGATCTGAACGCAGAAACAATCATATCTGACTGTGAATTGCTCCAAAGAAAACGTGAAAGTTGGGGTGAAGGACAGGAGGATAATGGTTCTGTTTTTGGTCTTTTTTTTTTTTTTTTTTTTTTTTAGTTTAAAGGTACTCGTTATGCTCCCACTGAAATCAGCAGCAATTTTGACAGTGACACCACCTGAAGCAGGGGAGGTACGTATACTGTGTTGGTCATATATGTGTCATTATGAAAATGATGATGATTGTCCTGATGTTCTGAAACATGTAGTTTCCTTTGGACAAAGAAATCTGGCTCATAATAATGTATTATAACACATTAACATTAATATATATTAATGTGTATATGTAGGAAGACGCTGCATGCAATATACAGATTTCCAATTTCCAATTTCATCCTCTGCACACATCAATTTGTATTTGAGAATGCAAGAAAGATCATGACGAAGAGTGTTATACTGCTCCAACCACTGACAAAATGCATCAGTTAATTTTATTTCTCTTTTGATTTGCTCTATTTTTATCCCACTTACAATTTTTTTTTTATATATATTCCCACTTTTGTACATGGATCACCTTGAAATAATTGTTTCTGCCATCAGAGAACTGAAAATTCAGGGATCCCTTATGTATTGTATTTATTACAATAAATTAAACTCTTTTGGTCTGAAGTCTAAAGATACACTTAACCTCTCCTCCATTTCAAAGAAGGAGTAGTGAGGAGCTGAAGGAGGCTGCTATACCTTTCTCCATACTTTTGCACAGGCAAATGAATTCACTCTTGGAACAACTTAATGATATGATTCAGTTTCTTCAGATAAAACTGAGAGTTGATATGGGACTGAGGAATCCTCGCAATGGTACCATGGAGGTGACTACAGAGTCTCAGCTTTCAAAGCTGAGGGTAAAGTTTTCAGAGCTGATAGACTTTTCTAAATTAATAAAGTTCAGTATTCAGGATTCATCTCTTCTCCCAGCAACGCAAATTTTGGGCATAAATCTGTGAAAGGGAAAACACAGCCCTAAACCTTCTGACAAAATTGGACCAAGGTGTGGATAATTTTTATGCCAAAATCGGATTTTTAGTGAAAGTCATCAAGAATATTTGCTTTGAGGCTTCTATCAAAAACATAATCATTTTGGTGAGTTTCCTCTTACATTTTTGTTTGAGCTCTTTGTGGATGCAAACCTTATGCAAACTGCAGCCAGAACAAAGTTAGGCCTGTAGCCAACAAAAACTGCTGAGTTTCACACAGCTTTAAATATTTTACAAGGTCTGAAGCTTTGTTTGCTCTCATTTGAGAGAACTGTTAGGATACTGCTCACAGTTTGCCTGACCTCAGCCTGTAATTTGGAAGGTTTACTCCCAGGCATACCTGTAACTTTCCACTTCACGCTCAGTCTCAACTATTTAGGAGGAATCAAGTGGGCAAGGAACAGAAAGAGAGTCTCGGTCTGTGCCAGAAGTAGTTTCCAAGTTTCCAAGTCACACTGATGTTATAAAAAGGTTCCTGAATACTTAAAAATCAACATACTCAAGGATAGACTGAACAAGTTACTATGAGGGTCTCGATACATAGCACGCTACTGACCATAATGATAATCACTGCTAGAGCCGGTCCATAACAGGTAGGCTAGGAATCTGTTTTATCATAGAGGACTTCCATCTGAGAAGGAGAAGGACAGTGGGTGTCTTTAGTTCTAAATGCAGATATAATGGAGTATACTCACTCCTCATGTAAACCGAAGTTATCCACATTTATTTTTCCAACTTACCTTTTTCCAAGGATCACTAATGAAATAGTGATGATAAGAATAATTATCCATAACAAAAATTACAAATCCCAGTTTTGTAACTTTAAAGACTCTGCACACATGAAGACTTGGACATAGAAAAGCCAACAGTTAAGTGGCAAAATCTCTAATTTGAGTATATTTTTATATGCTAGCAGGAGAAAACTTCAGCTACCAATACACACCCATATATTTATACCTTCATGAGGAGTTTTTTAAAGGTGAACCTTTTATTGCTAAAAATCACTGAATCAAAAGGTGTCTGGGAGAGAGGTGCAAACATAATAGAAAATATTTCTATTATTCTAGTATTACTGGAAGTGAAACTAATAAAGAAAATTTTGAAAGACAAATTTTTGAAAAACTGTGACTGCAGCAAGGATCTGTGCATGTGTCTGTATCTATATACAGAAATAATTAACAACTATGTCTCCAAAAAAGGAAACTGTGAGAAGTCAGTGCTCAATGGAACAAGGACAGTAATGAGATTTTCCATACATAACAATTAATACGTTCCCAATATTTGATTTAGAGCATGACAACACAGTCACTAAAATATTAGTAGAAAGTAGCAGCATTCCGTTTCTTTTCTGGTCTACACCTTTCTAGTGAAAAAGTGAGCGGTATATACATGTCAGGAAGATAATTACAGAGTTTCTGTTCCAAAACAAAGTAAATAATTAAGGGAAAAAAAAAATTAAAATAAACTATAAAAATATTTTAAGTCAGCAGGTCATTATAATTTGCATTTCGAATTTTTAAGTGCTAAAGAGTTCAGCGTTATATGAACTACAACTGATGATTTTCAGTAACTGATGGATCACTGGAAAAATTCCTGAAAAACAGAAAGAAGCTGATGCTTCACATGTATTGGAAAGGTGAGCAGACAAGTTAATTACAAATTTATTGACTTGAGACTAATTTTACCAAATCAATGACTGAATCAGGCCCTAATTTTGTAATAAATTCTAAAATATGGCCAGTAAATAGAAACTTAATGAAAACGGTTACTTACGATACAACCTAATACTTTTTTTGCTAAGACTCTGAGACTGGAGTACTGTTTCTGACGCTTCAGTAAGACAACTGACTCTGCACTGCACAGTGTTTTGACTAACACAAAACCAGGAGTACTGCAAACTAAGAATAGGCTAATTTCAACAGCGTGATATTCAGAATGTTCACAAACGATTCAGTATATACACAGTATGTACACAAAAGGTCATTTCTTTTCCTAATGATGTTTCGTTGTTTTCATCATTTATCTGAGAGAAAATAGAAAATAGAAAATCATCATTGACAAAACTTCGAGATGACAGTCTGGAGGACTGCTGAGCAATGAAAAAGATGGGTCACTGCTGCAGAATGGCATCGCTTTATAAAATGGATCTACTGAAACAATATACTATTTAAGACATGGAGATCAAACTACATTACCACAATAGACTCTTACAACTTACAAATCAAACCGTCTAGTGAAAATCATTGTTTCAGTTTCCGAGCATGGAAAATCTAAAGAGCAAGAGTCAGATTCCAGCCATGGTGTTAGTTTCCAGTTTTGGTATAATACCAAAACTGTCATCTGACAGTTAGCTAAAAAAGATGCAAAAAATAACCGAGATTTTTCACTCTATTGCAGCTTAGTAGTAATGAAAGTACATAGAGAGCCCACTTATCCTCAATCTGCTTTGACTGTGAGACTTTCCAAAGTAAGCCTCACAGATACATCCATGGGTCATACTGTTCCTTGACTCTGAAGGTTGGTCCAGGTATGGGAAAACAGAGATGTCTCTTCATGCTAGAAATAAAAATGTTGAACTGAAAGAATTTTTGAGGCCAAGAAGCTGGAATCTAGTGAGATAGTAGATGGAAGACAGCTTGCAAAGATGGAAAGTACGTGATCAAATAGATGGACTGGAACACTGCTTTCAGTGACATATTTTTATCAGAGCAGTTCGATAGAAAGATCAAGTAGGTAATGCAGAGTGTTATTGAGGCTTGCTCTAAAGATACACTACTGAAAATTGTATTAAGAAATGATGCTAAAGGAGTAGAAGCCTCAATGAGTGGCTGAAATGTGGAACAAAGAAGGAAGGACATAAATTTCCCAGTTTGCACAAAACTGTAAAAACTAAAGCCTACACAAAAAAGGATTAGAAAGTTCAAATAAAATTAATATCATATTTCCTGCAAAGCTACAGATAGTCTCAAAAACTAAGCACTGAATGCATTACGCTGGGCTGACACATAATACTGTTGCTGATATTCAGATGAAAGGAAGGCAAATTGGTTACAGTGGAGGAGGCAGCAGCTTCCAAGTCTTTGTTACCCTTTCATACATCAGATCTGAACTAAGTTACTGCTGCTATCAAAGACTCCCAGGAAAAAAATACTCTTGTCTGGGAACAGCAAGACACTGCATTACCACCCTCGCATCCTCCTTATTTTTCTTTGCTATGCTTTATATTTGTGCATCCCAGTAAATGAAGAAAGCAAAAGAAGTTATAGTGCCATCATAATCACAAAATGAATGCTTGTCAGAATGTTCTGGGAGGCGAACCTAGCTAGCCCACAGTTCCCTTAGCAAAACACTTGAGAAAAATGACAAAGAATGGGAGGTTTTGTCATCTGCCCATTATATCTTCAAAATGCACTTTCCTTCCTTTTCCCTTTTTCATACATCCAAATCATACTTCTTTTTCCCCTTCTTTTGCAGCTTCAGGATGCACTCATTTTCCTTACTGGTGTCATTTCCATTTCTTCTGCTCTCTTCTTTTGCAAAATCTTACCTTAAGAAACATCTTCCTAGAAATTCTTTCTGTTTTTTTTCCTCTTCATGATTATTTCTCTTTACCTATTCTTTGCCTATCTGTTTTGTTTCTTTAATCCATAAAAACTCTCAACTACATAAAATGATTTGAAACGCACATTTATGGTTTTAATATGAACACTCCTCATCATTTAAATCACTATGTCCACATATTTCTCACTAGAACTGTAAAAAAAATCATTTTGGGGAGAAAAAAGAAAGATTAGATTAAGTTAGATTTAAAAAGATTAGTTATCTTTCCTAAAGTAAAGGTTATACCTTTCAACTACCATAAAGAATTGCAAAACTTCAGTATGTGTAGGGTTAAAGGGTGGAAATGTGCTGTAACTTGCAGTGGAAATTTCCACTGCGTGCTTTATTGGCAGAAGAATGAGCCATACCCGTAGTAAGGGGTGTGTGTATGTGGTCTCTTCATAAACACACTGGAATGCTGTGTCACATTATTTTTCCTTCCAGCCTTCTGACCAGTTCTTGTTTTTGGTCTTCCTGAGTTTTCTGGGGTCACAATATGCAGAAATCTGCTAAAATCTGTGTGACATCTGCCTAGGAATAAAATAGAGACTCATATTTTACCCTGCTGGCACATTGTACTGCCTGCGTTATTCTCCAGTCATCTATTCAGTCATTCATCCTTTTTGTTACTTACTGTAACTGTCCTTTTTTAAAGTTCTTTAGAGCCAACAATTAATTACAGATATGGGGGAAACTGTAAGGTTTTTGGGGGCATGTATTGTACTTTTGTCCACAAAACAGCAGGTTCTGTGCTTCCTTGTTAGTAATTGGTTAAAAAAGAGATGAAAAAAGTTAGGGATACTTGGTGAACGGTTGTTAGGAAGTCCCAAAAAGCTCAGAATTGGAACCTCAAATTTCTTTGTTGATATTTTAGAAAAGGCATTGTGCAGTGAAGTAACAAAAGTGGGTAGTATTATTATTCATGACATGCAAGAGTAAAGCTGGCTGCAGAGGAACAACAGAAATATGTGGCTGGGTGATGAAAGTAAAAACATAAGATAGGAAAAGGTTAACGAAAAATAAAATCCCTATGGATATGTATAATCTTGTCTTAAATGGGCTTTTGACACGCAGGGAAAAAAAATCTTAGTAAATACAGGCAATCATCTGAAACCATTAATTCAGCGGGAATCAGAATATGAAACAATGCTCTGAACAACAAGGAAAGGAATAAAGAATCCATGGGTGGTTATGCCTCTTTGTAAGCTCATTTTGTGAATGAATCCTGGATGCAGCTCTCTGTCCGTGTCTTTCTACTGAACAGAGTGTGCTGGAAACAGAAGCAGTATGAAGAAATAAGTTACAGGGATGATGAGAGAGGTGGTTTCCGCAGAGAGTCTGAGCAGAGCAGGAATTTTCATCCTAAATAAAGGAAACAGCTCAGAGATGTCAACGTATCGGGATTTGGATGGAAGTACATAGAGAATGCGAAAGAAGTTTTGGAATTTAAACACCAGAGGGCAGCACTGAAATCACCAATCAGCAGGTTTTGTATTCTCAGGAGGAAACTGCTTCAGCGGGACGTCTAGCTCACTGAGTTACGTGTTGATGCAAAGCGCTATGGCAGGCAGAATGTACGGGATTCAGAAGAGTGACAAAATTCAGTGAAAGCCTGACCCTTTGGCAACAGTGAAGCACTGCGGCTTCTGTCTCAGGAAGCAGGCAGATGACAGAAGCCTGTGCTGGAGGTGCTCCCTGTCTCACCGAGTCTTCCCCATGCAGATGCTGTAAGCCACTGCATGAGGCAGATTCTAAGATGTGGCAAACTTTTGGGTTCACCCAGCACAGAATATTAATGTTCCTAACACTAAGCATTAACCTATCTTAATGATAAGTGGGTAAGACCTGTGAAGCCAAGACACTTGCAGCATACTAAGAATTCATACAGAAATTTTGTGTAAAGCATGGAAGAGGGGAGGGTTTTTTTGATACTAATGTAGCTCTATTCATCTTGCAAAGAAATTATTTTACTCAAGGCATCAGTTAAGACTGTAGTTAAGTGAATGCTGAAATTAATTTAAGCTCTCTGTATCACTTCATGGTTAGTGATGGTGAATAGTCACCTCTGCAGGTTTCTATGTTTCTATGTCTAAGTACACAGGGGTGTACAAAGCGCTCCTTTATTGCACTCTGAAGGAAAACACAAATGAAAGTAAGATTACAGATCATGGAGTGTAAACGATAAGGTGCTTAGGCTCAGACTTAATGACAAAATCACATATCAAGCCAAGCAGAAATGCCCAGACCAGTGTTAAAGGAAGAAGTGGCTCCTTGGAGCAAGGAAGGTAGAGATTGAAAGGCTCTTTGAAGGACATGCACACATTTTAAACAATCTTTCTCAACAATAAATTACAGTAGCAAAACAGCAAAGTTGTTTTTTTTCTGGATAGGGTGTGCTTGTATCTAACATAAAGCTCCTGAACATGCATTTAAACAGCTTGTAATTTCAACCCAAATGATGTTCAGTGCCATTTACACAGATGTATGTACTGAAACTACTGATGCTACTGAAACAAAACAAAACAAAACAAAGCAAAAAAAAACAAAACATGAAAACATTAAGCTTCTCATTAATGATGAAGCGTCTGACCCCTATTCATGCCCAGTATTGTTAAATTAAAGATAGCACAAACTAATTCTGGCATGTCACCTTTCTGTTTAAATAAAGGCTAAGAAAGAGAAAACTTACTACGATCAAAGCAGGGTTCAAAAGGAAAAGGATACAAAATCCCCCCAAAAATAGGGGAACACGAAGGTGTCACTGATGAATAAACAGAAGAATTTATGGATTATTTATCCACATCAATATCAAGGTTTTTGACATAAGAAATAATACACAACACTGGGGAAACTACATGTATTTACACGACTTAAGCACTGGTAAACAAAGCAATGCCATGTTTTTTCCCTTTAGACAGAGACAAATCAGAAATACTCTTTTACTGAACAATAATTTCTGATCAGGCATTTTCTGAAGGTTTACTAAAGTACACATTTTTCAAGAAAAGAAGTAGGTTCTTTTATATAAATGGTTACCATTTTCAGGAACTATTTTCACTAGTTACAGGTAGCCAGGATTACAGGTCCAACACCTACTCATTGCTTTGCTCAAATCATATTTCCGATGTCAGGAGAAGGGACTGAATTTATTCTGAAAAGTAATTTACTTAAAATTGACGCTTTAATGTTTTAGAGACTGAGACAAGAAACGGAATTCGTTATGAGCTGCTGGAACTCGGAAGCACTAGGCACACCTGTGCATTTCACCTTGAACGTGAAGTCTTTGGTTCTTTACAGTATCATCTTCTAAACTGTCAAGGTTTTTTAAAAGGGGCTCCTACTATAATAACTATAAGTAAGACTTTCACAGATATTTTAAAGGAAGGATGCAACTAGCAATTAGAAAAAAATTCCCCTAGGTGACAAGGTTTTTAGTGCATTCAAAAAATACAGGTCTTAAATGATGTGCAGTGGCAGGTTCTAGTTAGGGCCAAGTTTTTTTATCAAAAGGTCAGAGGTAGATAGGAGATAAGAAGTTAGGGCAGAGTGAAAGCACTAAGCTGCTTGTGGTAATGAAAAGAAAGCTATTTTTACTTGGTAAACTCGGAGATGGCAGTTATGGCTACCCAGATTAGGTTTTCCTGAATCTTTTATAGACTTGAAATAAAGTTTTAAAAAACACGAGAAAAAAGATGATGCCAGACCCTCATTTCTTTTAAAAGGACACAAGCAACTGATTTTCAAGAAATAATTATAAAAGTTGCCTAAATATGTTAGAATTTGTGCCTGTCTTCACTGTATTGATAGTTGATCTTTATATCTGTATCACTGACATTCATCGCTCAGCTGATCACCCACTCTCAAATCAAACATGTTATAACACTTTCTATACCAGATAGTCATATAGTTCTGGGTTTTTTTGGTAACTCAAAACATGCCACAACTGTAATCATCTCAAGTGTTATTTACTTTGTATTCTTCATTGCTTACTACACAGTTGGTGGGGCTGCTGGATAAAGGAGAGCAGTGGATGTTGTGCATCTCCTTTTCAGTAAAGCTTTTAACACCGTCTCTTCTAAACATCCATATAGGCAAATCAATGGAGTGCAGACTAAATAAGAAGACAGAGATATGGACTGAGAATTGTATGAACTGATGGGATGTCATCAGTGGCACAAAGTCCAGCTGGAAGCCAGTCACTTCACTGTTGGGGTCTATACTGGAACCAATACTGGAGCAAGTCCAACAAAGTGCCGCAAAGTTGATGAAGGGATGGGAGTGTCTGAATACAAGGGGAGGTGAAGGGACAGAGGACTGTTCAGCCCAAGGAAATGTTAGCCTGGGGGGATCTGGCTAATGTGTATAAATACCTGAGGAAGATAGGAACAAAGATGGAGTCTGATTGGCAACAGGCAATAAGCGTGAACTGAAACAGAGAAAATACTGTTTGACTGGAAGAAAAAAAGATTATTATTATTATTATTTTTACTGTAAGTATGAGTGAATACCAAAATAAGTTGTTCAAGCAGTTTGCAGAGTCTCCATCCTTGGTGAGATTCAACACGTGAATGCACACAGTGCTGGACAGCCTGCCTTGTCTGACCCTACTCTGAGCACAGAGGTTGCACTGGACAATCTCTATGGGTCCCTTCTAACTTCAGCTCTTCAATAATTCTGTCATTTATCCAGGTCATCAGTTCCTCTCAACAGGCACCTCCCTGACTTGCACTACTAATAAAACACAATGTGTCAAACTACATAAAATTCTAGTGATTGATTCGATTACACACTGAACTGTGAAGTTTTCTGTCACGTTTCCCTAGTGGGACAGTTGGAAAAGGAGAATCTTCTACTTTCTCTGATACGCTTTTTTCAAAAGCTGAAGAGTTATTACCACCTGCGAAACATTAACTGAATAAACAACACCCAATAATATGAAACATCTGCTTTTTGTGAGCAAATCTGAAGAAAAAAAACAACCCTCAAAGCTTTCTAATAAAAAAGCTGTCTATCAGCATAATCTTGAAGCAGTCTGACAAGTTGCCCAATTCTTTCATGGTTGGTGCCTTTTAAAACTACTCCCTGTTGTGCAGCTGTTTGCTGTCTGTTCTGTCTTGCCAGCATTACTCTCCTTGCTCACAATTCAAAGACATGCCATGCAGAGCACAGCACTTTTATGACATTAATGATGATCATTGTTTATTATTTTATCTTGCGCTGTGTGTGCCGGATACTTCTAGAAAATGTATCATAGAAACACATGGGCCTGCCATTGTCTCATTGATAGTCTTCATGCCTAACATGGCACATTTTCTTTATTCTGTAAAGGGTATATGATAGTACAAAAAACAGCACATTCTAGGATTCATGGAATTTCTTCCCTTATCATGTAGAAAACTTAGGACCAATATCTGCAAGCACAGCAGAGCAATATGTTGAACAGTTGTGTTGTCCCTTTGCTGAAATACAACAAGAGAAGCAGTAGAAATATCCATTCATTTCTCTATCTTTAAACCTTGGCAGGCTGCATGTGCAGAAAATCTATATGATTTGGACATTGCCTTGTCCAAGGAAGTTCCAGTCTTATACTAGATTATTACATTGCTACCATATTTTTTTCTGAAAGCATTCAGACTTGCATAGCAAAACTCTTCTAAGTATTCTTATAATAATTCCATTCGGGCTACTTTTGCCTTTGACATGATATTTTGTCCTGGTCTTAATGTATAATGAAGAAATAATTTTTCAGTTTGTTATTTCAACCCATCTTCTGGGCAACTTTTCACTAAATCTGTTGTTTTCTTCTCTAGAAAATGTAAGTTGTTGTCTTTTTTCCCTCCTACTGTCCTGTATCTACTATTTCCCCTTTTCGCTGATATACTGACTTCATAGACCCATAGTATGACTTTAATTGGAAGGGACCCCAAGGATCATCAAGTTCCAACCCCCCACCACTGACAAGGCTGCCAGCCACTAGACCAAGTACAAGAGCAGATTGCCTGGGGCCCCATCCCACCTGGCCTTAAACACCTCCAGGAATGGGACATCCACAACTTCTCTGGGCAGCCTGTTCCAGCACCTTACCACTCTATATGTAAGAAAATTCCTGATTTAATCCTGGATACCACTGGCCTCCCAGGCTGCAAGCGCAAGGTGCTGGCTCATGTTAAGTTTTTATCAACCAGGACCCCTAAGTCCTTCTCAGCAGGACTTCAGTACTCCATCAACTACTTTCTCTTGAAATATTCCAGAAGATGGCATGTTGCCCCATAGCAGTCTTCATTAGACTACCTACAAAAATATGGTAGTTCTGTTTGTGTTTTGTTTATCATGCTTTCCAATTGTATCTCACTATTCCCTTGTACTTAACTGGTGGAAAATACCTTCAGTCACTTGTTTTATCCTGTCAGAGTGTTTCTCTGACACCATCTTTTAGGGACTGAATTTCTGAAATGCACAACGGACTTCTGGTCCAAGGGTAAGCCTTAAGACATTAAGGTAACACTGCTATTAATTACTCTTGTCATCTTACAAAGTAAGTAAAAACAACTATTATAGATATTATTATCACTGATGTCAATAAATATATTGGGGTTTACATCTTGTTACGGTGCTAAAACAGATAATATCACAAAATAATACATCCAAACACGGTGTTTCAGTAATAAATAGGAGATCTCAGCATGGTCTGATCTTTGAGTTCCTTTTCAACCTAGGCAATTCTATGATTCTGTGATCTCCCTCTTGTCTTGTTTAGCTTGGAGAAGAGAAGGCTCCAGGGAGACCTCATTCTGGCCTTCCAGTTGAAGGGAGAATATAAACATGATGGGGAGCAGCTGTTTACAAGGGTGGATAGTGATAGGACAAGGAGGAATGGTTTTAAACTGAGACAGGGGAGGTTTAGGTTAGATATTAGGAGGAAGTTTTTCACCCAGAGGGTGGTGACGCACTGGAACAGGTTGCCCAAGGAGGTGGTGGATGCCCCATCCCTGGAGACATTCAAGGCCAGGCTGGATGTGGCTCTGAACAGCCTGGCCTGGTGGTTGGTGACCATGCACATAGCAGGGGGTTGAAACTCGATGATCATTGTGGTCCTTTTCAACCCATGCCATTCTATATGATTCGATTCTATGATTCTGTGATTCCATGATTCCATGACTCTGTGATTCTCCCTATGATTCCATGACCCCTGAGAAATACCAGGTTTTAACAGAAGGTGGAGCTTACGTGCCATTAAATAAGAACGACACAGTGCCATCGAAGTTCCCACGTAGGTACCACAGAAAGCAAAGCAATCATTTATAATCCCTGCCCTTCTTTTTGAAACCATGGGGTGAACTGAGAACACAAGGAAGCAGTACCTTTCATCTACAGGAGATGATTTTTTCAATTTTTTAAAACTGGGCTTTTCTTTCATTTTGCATTAGGATTGACCATTTGAAGTGCTGTCGAGTATTTGTCTTCTACCAAAGGAATAAGAATTAATGTACAATTAATTTTTTTTTTTTTTTTTAGAAAATAACTTATATGATGGTGTACCTACATATTAGTTGAGTATGCATTTCTAAGTACCCTTCTAGGAGCTGCAGATTTGATGACTGATTTTTACTATTTGGGGTTCGGTTTATTTATTTATTTATATTCCAAGAAACGGAGATAAAAATGTACTCTCAAAAATTTGCTAGCAGGTTCTATTTGAAATTAAACAAAGTAGTATATGGACCTAACATGCTTCTAGAAATAAAGCTATTTCTTTTAAACAGCCATATTTTCATGTAGGCAGTATCTTTCATCTGACAGGAACACACTATTTTAGATGCTTTGTATCTAATATTTATAGATTCAGAAGTTCTATTTACAAAGCTGCTTTGGAGGGGTGAAGATTGTATCCTCTTTTATGAGGTGGTTGTAAATTCTTGAAAACTGTATATCTTGGTCTGAAGCTGTTTGCTTACTCTGTCTGAAATGAATGCTCTCATTCACTGATTTCAAGCACAAAACTGAAGGCACAAGGGAGCAGAAGTTGATCTTCTTTCACGTCTGTTCCTCCACACACTTGCTGCTAGCATAGAGCACTGCAAGCTCAAAGCTACTCTGGTATCCAAGACAGCAGGATGCATAGCAGTGCTATGGTCACCCCAGTTTTTCCTGGCCACATGCCTGACTTCTTGCACTGTAAGCATGTGGCCCTTACTGCAGACTGCTATGTCGTGCTCTTATTCTCTACTGGGTAAGTGCATTCAGCAGCATTTATAGGTTGGATTACAACTCAGTGATGAATCAGACAGGCACCTCTGCAGTCTTGGTAGTCTCTGCATCTTTTGCTCCATGATACAACTCTTACTTTGTGAACATGCATTAACATAAAGCATTTTTTAAGAAGCTGGAATTGAGCATGATGTGGCAGAGGACTTTGATGTCTGAGTTGCAAAAGGAGTGGGTGATTGCAAAATAAACAGCACTTCCAGCCCTGTATTTGTTTATATGTGTAAGCAATAAAGGGAGTAATTTTCAAACCTGGTCTGGTAGAAGGACAAAAGACAAAACGAATACACTTAAAGACTTCTGTTCATTTCCCAGAACCAGCTCTACCTTTTTGAACTCTATTTTTAAAAGTTCAGATAACTTAGCTGAATGAAAGCTACACAGACCTTGACCCCTTCCTCCTTAGGAGGTCTTTTTTCTTTTCTTTCATCTCTTCTCTAAAGAGCTCAGAAATATGGTATCTTTTTCTGAGTGCTTGCATGCCTTCAAAGGACAGTCTGAGGCTTCCTACAGAAACAAGTGCTCCAGACTTTTAGTCTGATTTCTTGAGGAAACAAAGCTTACAAGAGACCACACAGTCTTTACACAAGTCTCTTTATGTGCCAAGGATTCTCTTCTTTTTAGACTCCCCAGTATCTCACGCAACACAAATTTCAATTAAACTTTTTCCCGCAGTGCAGATATTCCTAGTATTTTTCTTTCATTTTCTGGTGTCTGATGAGGGCTGAGATAAAAGCATAATCTCAGAATGATTCACTTAGGTGTTTAGGTTTAAGTGTTAGGCACTTACAGGAAACCAGGCTTCACCACTTGCATCACTCGCTGAAATACTTCCTGTTGCACAGAATTGCTCCACTATCTCCTGTACTGCCTCTCATGCCATCCTTTGACTCTGTGCCCAGAAGTCTTTCTAAAATGAACTGTAGGCATTTCTTTCCCTCTGTGTCCCAGGAATTGTGAACTACGTTTTCCCTGTCCTTTCTTCACAACTCCTTGATCTAACAGGGTAGCAGGTTAGCAGCACTTGTTCCTCTTTAAGCACTTGGGCTGGCAGAAATTCACTGTTTATTCAAGGCTTCCAGGAAGAACTTCTGGTCAGCCACAGCTCAGCCAGCAGAGCTTGAAGTCTGCACTAATGTGCTGCTACAAGGCATTGTGAGACTATCATTGCAGAATTCTTAAAAGCAACAAGAGCAAAGGCATGTCTATACTGATGTGAAATTACTCAGCCCAAAAAGAGCTAAGGACTTGCTACCTTAAATATGGAAATATGTTGGGGTCCCTTCTAAGAAAAGATTTGTACCACAGATGCTGATTTTTGTGAGTGTGCACACAAAATGCTGTCCAAACTAAAACCACACTTGGATCCGTGAAATAAAATGTACAATTTTACAAAGTAAGGGCTATTCCATCTGAAGGTATCCTAGAAAGACAAACACATTTGCTCTGTTTAATTGTAAATCTTTGACTGGACTCTTCCAGCTGTAGTTCTGAGAGGCTTCAGAGTGTGATGCAACCATGGAGCAGCAGCCTGAAGTTTAGAAGACTACCCTGTGCTATATGGATCAGAATCCACATTTTCCAGGTCCCTACTTCATATGGTTACATTTTTTTAACTGACTTTTAACTTCCGGTAACATTACATTTGCCTAGCTCTGTCATGGTTCTTTTTTATTTTCAAGCACTCTGCATATATTAACTAATGTAATCCCCTTAATCCTCTTAATTAATCACTTAAGTGGAATCATAGTGTCATAAAAACATAGAATATCCTGAGTTGGAAGGATCTCATAAGGATCATTGAGCCCATCTCCTGGGTCCATGCAAGACCATCCAAATCCAAACCTTTGTCTGAGGATGTTCTCCAAGCACTCCTTGAACTCTGGCAGCCCGGGACTGTGACCACTTTGCTATGTTTTTGTCTAACTGTAGGCTGGACCCTTTTTCCAGAAAGAAATATCAAGAAACAGCGTTGAAAACTTTGATGAATCCAAATGGACCACCTAAAGAACCTGAAGGTACATAAGTCCATGGGATCCAATGAGGTCCATCCATGGGTTCTAATGGAAATTTCATGCTGGATGAAGTTGCCAAGCTGCTATTCATCATATTTGAAAGGTCGTGACAGTCTGGTGAAGTTCCCACTGATTGGAGAGGGGGAAACATAACCCCCATTTTCAAGAACGGAAAAAAAAAAAAGAGAACCAGGAACTACAGGCCAGTCAGTCTCACCTCTGTGTCTGGCAAGATCAGCAGAAAGCTGGTAGTCAGTGGATAAGGGTGGAGCAACTGATGTCACCTACCTGGGCTTGTGCAAAGTGTTTGACACTGTCCCGCATGACATCTTAGTTGCCAAATTGGAGAAAAATGGATTTGGTGGATGGACCACCCACTGGATAAGGAATTAATTGGATGGTCACATTCAGAGACCTGTGGGCAACAACTCAGTGTCCAAGTGGAGACAAGTGATGAGTGGTGTTCCTCAGGGACCAGTGTTGGGACTGGTGTTATTTAACATCTTGGTAGGTGACAAGGACGATGCAATCAAGTGCACCTTCAGCAAGTTTGCAAACAATGCAGAGCTAAGTGGTGCAGCTGACAAGCTAGAGGGAAAGGATGCTATCCTGGGGGACTTAGGCTTAAGAGGTGGGCCCATGCCAAACTCATGGAGTTCAACAAGGCCAAGTGCAAGGTCCTTCACCTGGGTCATGACAATCTTAATTACAAATACAGGTTGGGCAGAAAATGGCTTGAGAGGAGGCCTGTGAACAAGGATTCAACACGAGCCATCAGTGAGCGCTTGCAGCCCAGAAGGTCAGCCATATCCTGGATTGCATCAAGAGAAGCATGACCAACATGTGGATGGAGATGAAAGGCCCTCTTCTCTACTCTTGTGAGACGCCCATCTGGAGTACTGAGACCCTTTCTAGAGCTCCCAGCACAAGAAGGACACAAAGTTGTTGGAGCCAGTCCAGAGGAGGGCCACAAAGATGTTGAGAGGTCTGGAGCACCTCCGGTAGAGGGATAGGCTGAGAGAGCTGGGGCTCTTCAGCCCGTGGGAGAGAAAGCTTTAAGGAGACATTATAGTGGCCCTCTAGTACCTGAAGAGGGCCTACAGAAAAACTGGTGAGGGACTTCTTATAAGGGCAGGTAGAGACAGTATGAGGGGAAATGATTTTGAACTGGCAAAGGGTAGATTCATACTAGTTATCAGGAAGAAATTCTTTACTATGTTGGTGGTGATACACTGGAACAGGTTGCCCAGCGAGGTTGTGGATTCCCTCTCCCTGGAAGTATTCAAGGCCAGGCTGGATGGGGTTGTGAGCAACATGGGAGGAGTTGTCCCTGCCTATAGCAGGGGCATTGAAACTAGATGATCTTAAAGGACCCTTCCAGCCCAAACCATTCTATGATTCTATGATTCTAAATATTGCTAAAATGTCAGTTATGTTAAAAATTCAAATGCATACATACATTCAAAGATTTCTTTTAAATCATCAGTGTTGTACATGCATCAGTTTTTGTACAACAGTATTGAAAAGCACTGCTTATTGAAGAAACAGCTTCATAGAATCACAGAACCTTGGAGTTTGGAAGATCATCTAGTCCACCCCCTGCCAAAGCAGGTTCCTTACTGTACATTGCACAGGAAATCATCCAAATGGGTCTTGAATAGGAAAAGGAGATTCCACAACATTCCTGAGCAGCCTGTTCCAGCAGTCAGTCATCCTCACAGTAATGAAGTTCTTCCTCGTGTGTATGGAGCTCCTGGTGCTACAGCTTCACTCTCTTATATACAACATGATTTCTTCATTGGTAAATAAGATGAACATGTAGTTCAAAAAGGGAGAAGACTGACTGATCATGACAGGCAAAGTTACATACTGTTCTGAGATTCTAACCTGAATAAGATGGATTAACCTTTTAAAAACAAACAAGTTTTGATGTGAGAAGACCCTTTGAGGAGAAAAATATTTTCAGAAGACATGTGCTTGGGGTGAAAATGAAAGCTAACTCTAAGTTTGAAAGTTGAGAAAAGGAAACTTGCCTGCTTTAGTCATGTAAGTGCTGTCAGTGGGAATGTTAATTTTACTTTTGTCTATAAAATTTGTATTACACTGGAAGTGGAAGTTGTTTAGTTTTAAAGACTGAATCTTCAGAATGTTTTCTGCAATTACACTCTCACTGTCCTTCTTTCTTGAAGTGATCTTCAGGTGTGTGTACAACATTCTAAGTTATTAAAGGTCTTTTTTCCATGTTGTTTAGAATAGATCAAGGACTTGCTCCAGTAGGGCAACTGCAGTGCTCTAAATCAATAGTTCTCTAAGTATTGTTTGCAGTCATCCATGGAGAGCTGGCTTGTCACGTGGTGCTGGCTATAACCTCGTAAGCAGAAATAAAGACACTCGAAAGATGTATTAAATACTTTTCCATGACATAGTCTTAGCAAATAAAACTGAAGTGAGCATGCAGTCCTACAAGAGAACTGGGAGTGTTCCTTGAGAAAGCTTGGATTTGTATGTCATATTTGCACTTCTAAAAGCTGATAAGCCTATCTCTGCTTCTCTGAAATATCAGAGTTTTTAAGCACACACACACACACAAGTCTTAATAGAGTAGCACTAAAGAGTAGTGAAGTCAAAGAGAGGAAAACAAAATATAAGCAGTAAATTTCAGTAGGTTTCAATAAACTCAGGGAAATGTCACTTAAGAATTTACAGAAGGCAGGTTCATGAGGAAAAGGAGTTTAAAAGACCTGGCAGTTCCTCAAAGAAATGGTATTAAGGCACAAGTACAATCTAGTCCAATGAAGAGGAATGATGGAAAATGTAGAATGAGAACACTCTGGCTGTGATGAGCTTATCAAGCACAGGAAGAGGCCACAGAGAAAACAGAAATTAGGTTAGACTGCTAGAGGCAAGTATATTCTAGAATATGCAAACATAAGAAGGGCAAAGTTTCTTTTCTATGCATTTGTGCTACTGCTATTGGTTTGAGTAGTAGCATCTGACACTGGATAGACTCATTTTCCTACGTGCACATACACAATAAATCCCAACTCTTAGATACATTCCTGTGGTTCTCATCATTAATAAAAAGCAAGAATCAAGTGTTGTAGTAAACAAACTGATGTTGTGTTTATTCTTTCATTTTTGAAACAAAAATGACATGCTATATATAATTTATATGTGTAACTTGAATTAGTGAGTGGAAATCCTGCCCACAGCAGGGGAGCTGGAATTCAATGATTTTTAAGGTCTCCACTACCCCAAGACATTCTACAATTCCGTGACTCTACACCTTTATATTCAGCTGCAAATCAAAACTGTCATAACACAGAGCTCAAGCAAAGTGTACAACAAATACAAGTATTAATCAAAAGGTCTCCATATTTATCTAATGCTTCTTGATAACCAAGACAGCGTAACACACAAAACTTAGCAATGGTTTTCATCCTATCTTTCTTTCATGTTTCTTTCCCCACCACTGCAGCCACCAGTTAGGTGCTTAGGTGCCAGATAGGCACCTTCAGTAACATCTTTCACATTTCCCCATGTACTTGGTAAGCTCTCTTGCAATATCTTGAAAGAAAACAATCTTTCTCAGTCTGGTTTTCGGATATTCCAGGAGGTTAATTTTCACAATTGAACCTGTTCAACTGAAACAGAAGTGAAATACAGGAAAAATTCACAGCAGATAAACTATGAAAATTCCCAGGCTTAAATTTCACCTTGGATCATAACAGATTGTGATAATGGAATCTTGGTGGTGATCGCACTGTACAGCTTTTTCAAGTCTACTTTATCCACTAGCCAAAAATGCTGAATACTCAGGTTTCATACACATATAAAGTACTTCATGGTATCAGATGATCTGCTTTTATAACACTTTTCTTTAAAGTGTTTCACAGTGTTTTACAAGGCATTAAAATTACTCCAACAAAATGCCTGTGATTACTCTCACAAAATGTGATCTGTGTAAAACAAAACACATCTGAAGGCCAGATCCCCTTCTCTATCTCAGCATTCAAATCCTACTGAATCCAGTGTTATTTAACAGATAACCAATCAGATGCTATAGAAAAATTTGAGATTTTAAATTCTGCATTAACTACTACTTTTTCTAGTGTCACCACTGGGCAGACAAAATTCAGTCCATCTTAATGTGTATGACTGCAAGAGCACACATACAGGTAAAAGAACATGATGAGTGCGTATTCTTAAGTTATCACTGATGATAGGGTCATGAAATACTTGCAGACAATGCCTAAATGACCAAGAAATATGATACATGCCATAATGCTTTATTTGGGAAACAGCCATAAAAATCTGATTGACACTGCAAAATCAAGGACTGAAGAATTAGGATATTTCCTCTGTAACCTCAGCTTTTACTAGTCCAGAGTGTTTCCATGCTGGATATCCTTGCAAATACCCTTCTCCAACAAATGGAATGTTCCTGACACCGAACAACTACACTTTTGAGTTTTTCTGATACGATGTGAGGAAAAGGTATTTACTTCTGGTGACATTTTGGAAACAGCTAAGTACTCCCACAGGAAATTCCACCAAGAGATCTAAAATTGGGAAAAATTCTGAGCAGTGAAAAAGAAGATTTTTTTTATAGTTTTAAAAGACGTATGAGGTATAATATGTAATTTTTAAAATGATTTGTTAATTGTCTTTAATATATTCCGCAACATCCAGACAATTTGATTTTTAATTACGACGCTTTAATTTTGGTTGAAGATGATATAATCTGTTTCTTTCCACTTTAAGTCAATGGTACATTTATATGATCTGCTTAATGCAGTGCTGAGATTTCTGGTTTTTACTTTTCTGGGAGGAACTGTGCTAACCTCTCTTCTTCACTTCTGTGCAGTGCTGCTCTTTCATGGTGATCACTTGTAAGTACCCCGGAAATGTTGCATCTTGCTGATGCTTTTGAAGGCTTTTGCTCTCTCCCTTGTTTCGGGAGCTTTCTAACTTGCGCCCAGTGTGAAAGTGATGGCAGTTGCTGTGTATGCTCAAATAGATTTTTTAAGGACCTCATTTGCTGCTTTCCTAGGAAAAGGCTAAAATCGTATACTTGCTATTAATCAGGTTCTAGCAAAATATGGCCTTGTTCCTCAGATGTGATAACAGGCTGCAGCCATTTCTAGTCAACAGTAATTGAAGAGAATAGCAGGGCTCATCTGAAGCGTAATTCAAGAGGATCACCATAACAGCAGTAGCTGCAGAGTGCTGGTAGTGTTTCTGTCCTCAGTGTGACCCTGCTCTGTTCCCCATCCCAGCATCAATGCAGGCAGTCCCTGAGGACGGACGCTCACTAATCCACCTTCAGGATGCTAGGAGGTTTAGATAATAGACCTAAGATTTATTTACAGGTAACTGTGATGCTACAGTGTTACCTTTCTGTAGGACATGGTTCAAAAGGTCTTAGAAATACCAGACGACAAAGCTGACAAAGAAAGGAGGTAATTTAAGAAATCTATCAGAAAAGGAAGGAAATCGGTTGTTTTTTTGCTTTTTTTTTTAGGATGAATCACAATTCCTGTGAAGTCAATTGCTCTAGTGAGGCTATTCATGCTGGTAAGGTAACTTTGCTTGATTGTGAAGGTAGACCTAGTGCACGCTCACAGGTTGAAGAGGTACAATTGAAGTTCATATTCTATTACTTAGAATTTCCCCCCTTCTTCTGGTGAATGAATACACAGACTACTCTTTTAGACGCCAAGTTTAAGTCTTTAATCACTTCACTCACTAAGCACATTTTAAGGAAAATAAACTTTTTATCAACAGAATTGTAGGCTAGTATTTTGCTTCAGCTGTACTCAGAACACTACAGCTGCACAAGTCTGAGCCAAAAAGAACAGAATGTTCACAGAGGGCAGGTTTACATGTTCCTTCCATCTTCCTAGATTTCATTTATGACCACTGCTGGAGGTAAGAGTTTGGTGTTTGATGGACAGCTTTGCTGTGACCTGGGATGGTCACACTCATGCTCTGAAGTGGTGACACTTACTCAGGAACAAAGAGTGGCTGATGTGACTAGGCACAGCTCAGGTGACACAAAACTGCACTACAGGATGCTGGTCTTAGATTCAGATCAGACAATGGATACTGCCTTAGCTGTGTCATTTACAACACTCTCCATTGCTGGTCTGTAAAAATGCAGATTATATATCTGGGAGGCTTACATCAATCCATGAATTGATCCATCAGTCGTAAGAGCAATCATGGGTCCTGCTAGTGGTGGCCTCTACTGCAGTCGTAGGTGCCAGCCCTAAGTCACTTCAGGAAATAAATTTTGAATGTGTCAGCAGCACACCTTAGAAGAAATGAAGGCTACACTACATAGAGGAGTGTTGACTGATTGTATTTGCTCCTTGTTGTGTAAATTTTTGCAATATACTTTTGCCAAACAGCTGAATAAAGTCACATATATACACATAATTAAAAAATGGAGAATTGAAAATTGTTCCAAAGTAAAAAGACCTGTTAAACTCTTACATACATGGCTCTCATGCCCATCTTTTTCTAAAGAGAAGCATGGCCAGTGGAATAAAGCTGAGATACATCTTCAGACACACAGTTATCTGTAATAATAGGCATTATCTGAATCAGACATGTTTAACAAAAGTAAGTGGAAAAGCACAGCACTGGAAATACGAGGCAAAGGGAAGCACAGGAAATTTAATTATTGCAAAAGGCACACCATCACATTGTCTGGATGAATGTTGTGTTTAGGAAAATATTTTCCAGTGCAAAGGAAGTATAATATTCCATTTCTTGATTAAAATGCCTAAACCTTCCAGCCTGCAAGCAGTAAGATGAAATACCTGAAGAGCCCTATAATCACAGTGATCCTTTGCATTCTTTGTCTAGCATCATGAGTGTGAGACTTACATCACTTCTTTGAATGATGTATTTGAAATGTTTCCGTTGCAAGATTTTACTGCCTCCGCTCGACAGCTCAGTTCCCATGGTGCTCTGTACTTCCTTAAAAGATGTTCGTACATACAGTATCACAACTTTCAGTGGTTGCTATAGTAAAGAAAGGACTCACCTGTTACAAAACTGTAGGATGAAAAATTGAAGTATAAAGCAAGAAAACTAAACAGCAGTGTAGTAAGTTTGTTTGTGAGGGAGTTTTGCTTAATTCACTGACTGATACTTCAGTTGATTCCCTTTCTGTTTCAGAACACAAAACCAAACTAATGTAATGAAAAGAAAATGCCTATGTCTGGGCAACAGAAGTGTGCATATTTCATTTGTGCCCAAGAAAAATGCATCAGTAACTGATCCAAAAACAAGTACCTAATTTCAGCATTCTCCAGTACAATATACTCATCACACTGCTTTCTAAGATATATATTTATTAGTGTTTTTGCTGAACAATGGCAACATAGATATTTGCATACAACTCTGGAACAAAAAGTGGTCCCTGTACTGTTCAAAAAGAGACATTTTGAAGCTCAAATGCCCCATCCAGTCTCATGTCAAGAGAGGTGCACATTGCCTCTTACCAAATGCTACTAATTTACAGAGTAAGAGAACCAAGTGGGAGACTATGCCCTGGGAAAAGTGCAAATAGCAAAGACAGGAAGGAAAAACAGTGGTAGACTGCAATAAGACAGAAGTATGAACTGAAATTAACTAAACAAGACTCATTTGGAGAATAGGTTGCTACTCCTGTGGAAGTGATTCAGCGCAACACACATATATATTAATATATTACCTCATATGCAAACATATCATAACACATATAAACAAAGTTCTATACACACAAAGCACAGCAGCACATACCTATGGAAGAGAGAAATGAGAATAAGTATCAAGACAGAAATATCTGATAACAGATAAGAAATAAGCTATGACTGTGCTAGGAGATGTAGCTACAAGAAAACATCTGTTAGAAACAACTTTTTTCCAACTATTAAGTTCCTAGGAATATTTTCAAGGATCTAGGAATATGTGACCTTACATTTCATACTGTTAGATTTATATTACTTTAGTCTCAAGGCCACTCAAATCTTTCTGTAGGATTTTAATTAACTTTACATGCCTTCTGGTCTCAGGCAGTGCATACAAGCATCATATAGGTTATTTTCTTTAGTTTATGACCTTAAACTAATATGTAAAGTAGAAAAGAAGTAAAGTACTAAAAGAAGTAAAGTAGAAATGAGAAACTGGATGAAAACTAAGACCACAGAGTCTACATGAGTTAACTTGTGTCATATACCATGCTTGTAATTCAGCCAAGACATGATCTCAGATCACCAGCATCTCAGGGCAATGTCTAAATTGCAGGAGAGTGCTTTGTGAGCGGGAGAAATGCTAAGCCAGCCAGTTCCTAGCATTATCAGTGGGACAATCTTGGTATTTTTTTCTACTTCTTAATGACATCAACGGTCACATTTTTCTTTGTAACAAGAGTTCAATATACAATAACACAGAACAAACACAGAAATGTTCTCATTCTTCAGGTATCAGACTATTTTTTCTGCTCACTTACAAATAATGATAATGTTCCATTTAGTGATTGTTACAGAACTTATTTATCACATATTAATCAAATTCTGATTGACAAGAAAAGTCAGTGTTTTCCTTTGCTCTGGTATTTATAGAATTGTAGAATTATAGAATAAACAAGGTTGGAAAAGACCTCCAAGATCACCCATTCCAACATCCACCTACCACAATATTTCCACATTAAACCATATCCCTTAGTACCACAGCTAAATGTTTCTTGAACACCTCCAGGGACAGTGACTCAACCACCTCCCTGGGGAGCCCATTCCAGCACCTGAGCACTTTCTCAGAGAATAAATTTTTCCAAACATCCAACCTGAATCTCCCCTGGCACATCTTGAGGCCATTCCCTCTCATTCCCTTGCTAGTTACATGGGAGGTCAACTCCCACTTTGCCACAACCTACTGGTAGCTGGAGAGAGCTAGCTATAAGATCTCCCATGAACCTTCTCTTCTTCAGACTAAACAGTCTGAAGAACAGTCTTCAAACTAAACAGTCTCAGTTCCCTCAGCTGCTCCCCGTAAGACCTGTGCACCAGACCCCTCATCAGCTTCACTGCCCTCCTCCAGGGCCTCAGTGTCTTTCTTGTAGTGAGAGGCCCAAAACTGAACACAGAACTCAAGATACGTCCTCACCAGATCTAAATACAGGGGGATGATCACTTCCCTGCTCCTGCTGGCTGCAGTATTTCTGATACAAGCCAGGATGCCAATGGTCTTCTTGTCCACCTGGGCATGCTGCTGGCTCATGATCAACCAAGAGTCAATCAGCATCCCCAGGTCCATTTCTTCCAGTCTTCCAGCCACTGTGCCCCAAGCCTGTAGCACTGCCTGGGGTTGTTGTGGACAACTGAGTATAGTATCTGAGTTGTTCATGAATGTTAATAAAAGTTTTAAAGCACTGGTGAAATGAGGGGGGAAGGTATTACTTCATGGATACAATAAAGTTGTTGAACAGAAGGATTATTTGTAATTATTTATCATTCTGGCAATTCTTCTGAGGCATGCATTTTGTTCAACTCTTTTCATGAAAACAAATCAGAAAAAATAACCAACCTACAAAGAGCCCCTAAGTTTCATCATGGGGTTTCATTTCTTCTTCTTTTTTTTTTTTTTAAATGAGAACAAGATTTTTGACTTATGGCACAGCAATTACATTAGAAGAGTAACTCTCGTCATCATCAGCTGCTATATTTAATAAGACCTTTGTGGAGCCAAGAGCTGCTGCTATTTGACCAGATGCACAAACTGTTTTTGAGACAAGAATGGTCAAGAACACAATATCTTGATGTGAATGTTCTTTAATGCATTCTTTTCCACATCTGTTCTCTCCAAATTTTGTTATGCTAAAACGTGCTAGCATGAAAGGAATGGGGTAATCTTTTGTTCTCCTTTTTTCCTTTTCTCCATGTTTGGACTTATGGTTCCTAAGAATGATGTGATAAAAAGGAAATAAATTCACTCGTTTACATCCACTTCATTATAACCAGCAAAATTCCTGAGTATCAGAAAAACCCCATCCTCTTTTCAGACCTTATCACTTGTCTTTATGTTCCATTGAATCCATCCTGCTTTCATTCTAAACCTTGCCAGATTTCTCTCTTTTCACCTGCAGCTCTCAACCTCATCACCACCTGTTACCTTTGATCAGCCATTTTTGGACATCCACTAATTCACTCAGAGTGTTGTTCCATGAAATGTACTGTCACCAACTGGTTGACTTTCACAGTGTCTTTACTTCTTTCTCCTCACAGAATCAGAGAAATCATAGAGTTGGAAGGGATGTTTAATGGTCATCTAGTCCAACTCCCCTGCAATGAATAGGGACATCCACAGCAGGTTTGGGTTGCCTGGGGCCTTATCCAGCCTCACCTTGAAAGTCTCCAGGGACGGGGTATCCACCACATCACTGGGCAACCTATTCCATTGCCTCCTCCTAGGCTACCTTCTCCTTTCCTGGATTTCACGTTGAAATTGGCACTCATTGGATCACTTGAACAATCACTCTAGTCTCCTAATGCTGCTTAAGAGGACTAACTCAGTAGAAAAAGTTGAGTAGGTATTCTGCTTTCAGCTGGGACACAATTTATTTTCTCCTTAGTGTTTGGTATGATGTTGGTTTTTATGGGAAAAACAATGTTGATAGCACACTAATGCTTTAGTTTCTGCTGAAATTTAGTGCATTAAGACAGCTAAGAGAAGCATCACCTGTGTCAAGGCAAGGGATAGAGTAGTATATCTTATGCAAGAAGGGGAAGATGGACAACCAGGAAGAAAGTGGAGATATATAGGATGTGGCACAGATGATCTCATCTCACTTGGCTCACTTTCCTGAGGAGCTGCAGCCTAAATCTTGCTTGTATCTGTTTAGAATTTTTCAGTCTTTTTTCTAGTCAGTTCCCAGACCATAATGCTTCCCTACACCAAATTCACTGATCCAGTCCCCCCTGCTCATCTGGCCTTGGCAAGCTAAAGCTCAGCTCCTCACGTTGCTCCTGATTCAACTCTTATCTCCACTGCACTCAAGAGCACATTTGAACGCAGGAGAGATCCTGCTGCTCCTGGCATTTGTTTGCCTACAACTAAGCTAGCCCACAAGCAGCTGGAAGTAACTACACCAGAGTGAGGTTTTGTGCCTGGGCTCTGTAGCACACACAGCTGTGTTTTTAGAGTGACGTGCTCAGGCTGGCCAAGAACAGTGAGAGGCTGTCCCCATCAATCTTCAGATTAAGTTGCTGAACTCTTAACAAGTCATAGAGCACATTCCAAGTGAGATGATTCAAAGCATAACTTGGCTATGTGAGGGTGGAACTCCAGAGAAATAGTTACAAGCACATTGCCAAACTATGAATACCATAGTAAAGAGATGTTAGAGTTTTCAAAGAGGTGGTTGACAGATATCTTGTTTTAATTTGAAAATGAAGTTTTCTTACATCTGCATGGAAGCAATGTATACAAAAAAAAAAAAAAAAAAGAAAGGAAGAAAGAAAGAAAGAAAGAAAAAGAAAGGAAGAAAGGAAGAAGGAAAGAAGGAAAGAAGGAAGGAAGGAAGGAAGGAAGGAAGGAAGGAAGGAAGGAAGGAAGGAAGGAAGGAAGGAAGGAAGGAAGGAAAATAAGAAAGAAAGAAAGAAAGAAAGAAAGAAAGAAAGAAAGAAAGAAAGAAAGAAAGAAAGAAAGAAAGAAAGAAAGAAAGAAAGAAAAATTCCTCCAAGCATTCAACTAATGACAGATGTTCAGTCTGAAAAAGTGAGTTAATGCTTGATAAAGCTATAGGTAATTGAAGATAGATTCTTAATAAAAATGTCAGTTAACATTCATAGGAGAAATTGCAAACAGACCTACCCGCATTATTGTTGTGTACGTTGCAGCTACAGGACTGTGTGTTTTCCTACAAGTTAACAGAAGTTATACCCTATGTCTCACAAGTTCAGAGAAATGGGTCTCAAAATTATCTGATAGGAAAAACTAATTCCATATGCATTAGTTTACGCTAAGTACTTACATGCACAAAAAACCTACCATGATATTTCAAGAAAAAATTAGACTTACTTTTAAGTCAGATTTTCCTACAATTTTTACCAGCCAACCTTCAGTATGACCTGTAAAACCAGCATCACTATGTAAGAGATTACCTCTTTTTTCCCTTGCCATTAATAAAGTTTGTTCATCCCTGTAGATTTTGTTTTCAGAAGCCAGCAGTGGCAAGCAATCTAGACACCACTGACAGTAGTTGTTGTACATGCATAAATGAAATGAGGATTCCACTGACAGATCTCTAAAGGTTTGGATGACATCAGTGGTAGCAAGGTAAGACAAGGCCAATATTGACTGATTTTTACGATCTCTGCCAAACTGTTTTCAAAATTAGATTTTTTTCTTTCACTAATCTGGCAGAGTTTCACATCTGCATGGCATAAAGCCAAACTGTGGGACTGACTGAGTAATGGATCCTATGGTTCACTGAAAAACAGAAAAGAAACCATTTTGTACAAATGAAAATGACTTATTCATTAAAAATACAGTGCTATTCCTTGCTTTAAAACCATAAAGCAAAGCAAGAAAATTCCAAAATACATGATGTTACAACTTTTCTTACTATGATTACCTTGATTCTGCATCACAGAATGACAGAATTGTAGGGGCTGGAAGGGACCTCTAGAGATCATCGAGTCCAACCCCTCAGCAAGGCAAGCTTCCTGCAGCAGGCTGCACAAGGTAGGCATCCAGGTGGGTCTTGAATATCTCCAGAGAAGGAGCACCTACAACCTCCCCAGGCATCTTGTTCCAGTGCTCCATCATCCTCACTGCTCCAGTTTATGGTCGTTTCCAATTTATCACTCTAAAAGTCTGTCAAATAAAGACAAGAGAAGATCATTAAAGCAAGTATTGATTCTTAAAAGTAGCCAGCACTTTGTGGTTGAAATAAGTTTTTTCCTACAGAGAAGATGTATCCTTGCAATGCTATGGGTCATGAACAAGAACAAAAAATAAACAAAGTAAACTTGTCCAGTTTTTTCTTGTGCAAGTGACAGAAGTATTTACATGCAATACATATCCTCTATGAAGAGAGAAGATGTTATCCACTGTGGCCAGAATAAATGCTATCTATATTCTTTTGAATTCCATTTTTGGGGGGGAAAAAAAACGACAACTGTGACAGAGACACTTCTTATATCAACTAGTTGCTTTTTAAAAACAGAATTTCTGATAAGTCTCTTCTAGTTAACTGAGATAAGATCAAGCAATTACTTGCTCACAAGTCTCTTTCCAGCCAGCACGCAGAAAACAAAACTGTTACACTCTCCACTCGTTTGTATCACAGCTCATGCATGTTTCCTGACTTCCTGTTTCCATTATCCTGTTGCTCTCCTTGGATGCTTTCAATAGACACACACACATACACACACACTCTTTTGTCCTCACCTTCTTTTTCTCATGTGTTTTAAAAGACACAGGAAGTGTTCAAAGTCTCAGACAGCAGACAAGTAACTTAATCTAAGACACTAAAAGAACACACAATCATTATCCTTTGTCTGTCCCATAGCTAAGCAATTTAGTCTCATTTTCCAGGCATCTGTTTAAGTTTTCACAAATCAGCCGTTCTTGAAACGTGTATTTCAGGAATCCCAGACTCAGGAGATAAGAAAGTCTGGAGAGAGGATGAATTCCACTTGGTTGAGGAGAATCTAGTTAGAAATCACTTAGGCCAACTCAACACACACAAATCATAGAATCATAGAATCACAGAACAGTTTGTGTTGCAAAGAACCATAGAGAACATTTTGTTCCAAACCCTCAGCCATGGGCAAGGACATTTCCCACCAGACTGGGTTGCTCAAAGCCCCATCCAGCCTGGCCTTGAATCCTTCCAGGGAGGCGGCATCCACAACCTCACTGGGCAATTTATTCCAGTGTCTCACCACACTCACGTAAAGGATTTCTTCCTGATATCTAGTCTAAATCTACCCTCTCCCACTTTATAGCCATTACTCCTCATCCTATCACTACATGCCCTTATAAATTTCCCTTCCCAGCTTTCCTGTAGGCCCACTTCAGGCACTGAAAGGCTGCTACAAGGTCCCCCCCAGAGCCTTCTTTCTGCTGATCAACCCCAGCTCTCTCAGCCTGACCACACAGGGGAGGTGCTGTGGCCCTCTGATTGTCTTCGTGGCCTTCATCTAGACCCACTCCAACTGCGGGCCCCAGAACTGGATGCAGTACTCTAGGAGGGGTCTCAAGAGATGAGAGTAGAGGTGCAGAATCATCTCCCTTGATGATTCCTCCATACCTCCAGTATGATGCACTCAGGAGCTGATGGTGCTGAAAGAGTTGATTGTCAAACTCCCCTCTATCATATTTGAAGAGTCCTAGAGAACGGGAGAGGTACCCGAGGACTGAAGGAAAACTACTGTCGCTCCAGTATTTGAAAAAGGCAAGAATGAGGACCTGAGAAACTACAGGCCATCCAGCCTCCCCTGTGACCCTGGGAAGGTGATAGAACAACTTGTTCTGGATGCCATTTCCATGCAAGTGGAAGATGGATTAACCAAGGGAAAATTGTGCTTGACCAATCTGGTAGCCTTCTGTGGTATCATGGATGGCTGCTTAGGTGAGGGAAGAGCAGTGGATTTTGTCTACTTTGATGTGAGCAAGGCTTTTGACATCGTCTCACATAAGGTAAACTAAGGAAACATGGAACAGATGAGTGGACAGCAAGGTGGATTGAGAACTGGCTGACTGGCAGATCTCAGTGAATTGTCATTGGTGGAATAGAGTATAGTTGGAGGCCTGCAGCTAGCAGTATTCCCAGAGGTCTATACTGGTTCTTGTCTTGTTTAATGTCTTTATCAGTGGCTTGGATGAAGGAATAGAATGCACCCTTGGCAAGTTTGCTGATAATACAAATCTAATAGGAGTGGCTGGCACACCAGAGGGCTGTGGTTCCATTCAGTGAGATCTAGACAGCTTGTAGAGTTAGATGGAGAGGAACTTTGTGAAATTCAACAAGTGCAAGCATAGAGTCCTACACCTGAGCTAGAATAACTGTACAAATGATAGAATGGCTTCAGTTGGAAGGGACCTTAAAAATCAGTCTCCTGAGTTTCAGCATCCTGACTCTGTTCTTTGTCAAGACAATGTTCCTTGAGATCACAAACTCAATAAAGCATGGTTGTTTCAGCCCAGACTGGCTCCAATCTTATTCTCTTCACTGAGATCTTCTGCACTGGTGAGCATCAGGGCCAGTAAAACCTCACCTCCATACCTGGAGCAGAAAGTTATCCTCAAATGACTCTAGGAGTTTTCCGGGTTGCTTGCAGCCCACTGTGCTGCTTTCCCAACAGACATCTTGAAATTCCCTATCTGGATGAGGGTCTGTGAGTGTGATGCTTCTTGTAGCAGAAACAAGAAGACCTCATCAACAGGATCCTCTTGGTCAGGTGGCCTGCAGTAGACCCTGTCCACCAGATGTCCTGTATTGGTCTGGTCCCTAATTTTAACACACAAACTTTCAACCTGATCATGGCTGTACTTCAGAAGCAGCTCTTCATAGTCTATCCACCTCTTAACACAAAGAACCTTTTCTACCACCAATAGCAACTCTGCTTCCAAGCTCTTCTTTATGGAGACAGTTTGCATCTTGATAAATCGCTAACAGAAAATGACCACTCTGATCATTTCTCTGGCAATCTATTGATGCCAGCTAAGCTCTAGTTATGATGTCTACAGATTAAGCATGATGTCAGTTGGAGGACTGTTTAAATTTTCCATGCTTAATGTAGAACTGTTCTTCATATTAGATAGTTCCTTCAAGTGCAAGAAAAGAAAACATATGTACAATCATTTGTACATTTGTACATTGCAGGGAAGGCAGAGCTTTACAGTCAAGGCATATCTGTCTGCTTGTGGGCCTGTGAGTAGTGTCTCTAGTAGCAAATAACATGTCAGACATCTGTTTTGAAGAGGAACACCAGAATCAGTGCTTACGTCACTCCTTTGGCTAGGGGGACATGTTTGCTCAGAGACTCGTTTCAGGTCTGAAGACCCTCAGTGTCAGAGAGACTTTATATTACCTCAGCAAATTACTGCATCTTGTCAGACCATAGCCATAGGCGGTAAAGCTTCAAGGAGTTTTCTAAGTCATTTAGTGATGCTCATCACGATTTTTAAAATAGAATAAATATATTAAGGTGTGCAGTGTATAACACATGAGATGGCCTAAGATGATAATGCTGTTACACTTCTGAAATAAACAATATTTGGCATTTTATATAAATTATGAAGTCTTATTTTTAGCTATAGAAAATATTACATTCAGAGTCCAAATTGTACTCATGCATTTAGTTCGCTATATTGTTGTGTAATTTATGAAAACCTTAATCAGAATACTATAAAATAGTGGGTAGCAATTCCTGCCTTAGGAAGTTAACAGAAAACTGCAAGACTAAGATTCAAATCCAGACACTGTACTTCCTGTCTTTTAGATCTTCTAACATGTAAATGAACCGTTACAAAGACGATTAACTGTTAGAATTGTATGACTGGAGTCCAACATTCAGCCGTCTTCTTTATTCACCACCAGAGTAGACCAGGTGTCCAGAATCCTAATGCTCATCTTTTCAGTTTAGGTTTGTATGATCTGCATACTAAGCACTAGTCACCATTGTTTTCCAGCTTTAATTTATTGATGTCCTTAACAACTGGCTATTTTACTGCTAATTGTATTTTAAATTGCTGTTACAAAATCAAACAGCAATTGGGACTCTAAACACGCACTTTCATGAAGTACAGTCATTTAAAAAAAATATTTTAGTTCCCAAGTGTTTGTACTAACAGAAAATTAGGTTTGTCATCAGAGCCTTTAAGTTTTCTCACAGAAAATTATGCTTTGGTATTTCTGTTATGTTAATCACATAAGCTTGTCATTATTTTATCTACATTCTAAAAGATGTGCTAGAAATAAGATGACTGTACAAGAGTGTGTTTTTAAAAGCTGAAATAACTGGCTCAGAGGCATACATGTATCGTTAAAAAAGGAAGCCTCGTGCTTTTGAGAATCTCCCCTCTTCATTCTTCTTGTTAAAATAGAAAAATTCTGACAAATTTCATTTTGAAAATCTGCACTGCATGGCTTCTGTTTGTAATATAAAACGTGTTTGTCCTGATAGCTGGGGAATAGAGGGTTGGCCTGGAATGAGAAGTTCACTATGTGTCTGTGGATCTGGTATAGCTCAGCCTTTATCTCATAAGAAAATACAAGCTTGAAAATGGGCTCACGTGAACCAAATGATATTCAACAAGGCCAATAGAAAGGAGTTGCACTTAGGTTGGGTCAACCACATATGTATGTACAGAGTGGTACATTGAAAGCAGGCCTGTGGAGAATGACTTGGGGGTTCTGCAAGCTGAATGAGAATGCTTACTGCCTGGAAGCCAGCAGGTTGAGGGAGGTGATTGTCCCCCTCTACTCTGCCCTTGTGAGGCCCCACATGCAGTACTGCATCCAGGCCTGGAGCCCCCAACACTGGAAAGATGTGCAGCTGTTGGACCAGGTCCAGAGGAGGGGCACAAAGATGATCAGAGGACTGAAGCACCTCTCATATAAAGACAGGGAGGGAACTTGTCTTGTTTATTTTGGAGAAGAGAAGGCTGCAGGGAGACCTCATTGTGGCTTTCCAGTACATGAGGGGAGTTTATAAATAGGAGGGAAAATGACTTTTTACATGGGCTGTGATAAGACAAGGGGGAATGGCTTTAAAGTAAAAGGGGGTAGATTTAGATAATGTTAGGAAGAAATTCTTTAGAGGATGGTGAGGCAGTAGCATAGGCTGCTACAGAGCTGTGGGTGTCCCATCCCTGGAGGGGCACTCAGGTCTGGTTTGGATGGGGCTCTGGGCAGCCTGAGCTGGTGGGGGGCAACAAGCCCAAGGCAGGAGAGTCAGAGGTAGATGATCGTTAACATCCTTTCTAACACAAGCCATTCTATAACTGTATGAAAAAGTAATTGTTACTTTGATGACATGGATTTAAAATACAGGTCTTGACAAATGTTTAGTGATCTGCCTTGCTGAAAGTCACCATGAAATAATAATACCTAGGATGTCTCCAAGCAGCTCAGAAGATTGAACTGATCTAACAATCGAATAGAGGTTATCTCTTATAAGCCTATTTTAGTAGTAGAAATAAACCTCAGGTTTAAAGAGTGTAAATGGCTTATCCTGGGTTACATTTAGAGTCTCCTGCAAAGCTGGGGACAGACTCTCAACTCTTCATCTCTGTCCTGTGCTAGAAACTTGACCATTGTTTTCTAGTAAAAGAGGTCATTTTCACAGATGATCTTGATCTTCACAAAACACAGGGATTGCAGCATAATTCAGAAACAAGATACGATCAGCAGATTGAAAGACTAAGTGTCTGCGCTTTCATGGTCTTGTTTCATTTTTCCTATTTAAAATATTGTCCAGGCTGAGTAGATGGAGTTTTTGTGTTTTTCTGGGTTCACTGAATTGCCCATGATGAATGTATAATTTCTTATATTACAGGACTACAATGTCAAAGAAACTCTCACGCACTGGCAGGCATGTAGTCAATTCTTGTTCATGTGTGAGTAGTTATCTGGTGTGCTCTGAATTCAGTGATGCTAAGCAGGCTTCAATTCCTCTCTTCTCGGGACAAACATCAAAGGGTTGTGTTTCCAATCTGTGAAATGTAGTCCCATGGTACTGACGTCTTCATGCTGCCAGATGTGGAATAGCCTCTGATGCTCTAAGGCAGTTTAAAGCAGTTGGAATAAAAAACAAACAAACAAAAAATAAACAAAACAAAACAAAAAAACAAAACAAGACAAAATAAAATAAAATAAAATAAAATAAAGTAAAATAGAAAATAGAAATAGAAATAGAAAAGAAAATATAAAATTTAAGACCTAGGAAAAACAATAATGCCAAGTTGAATCTCAAGCTCACATTGTAAAAACAAAATCTTGGTTGCAAATGTAACCTGTAAAGTTCTAAATTTGTTTCAAAATATTCTGATTAATATTTTCATAGAATTCATAAAAGCATTAAACTTGTCTTGAAATATGTGATGCACTTTAATATGTGATAAAAAGTAGACTTTAAATTCTGTGGAGAATATGTAAGTTCAAGCATACTCAGTTTTTAACTTCTAAAACTGAAATCCTCCCCAAAGGTCTCTGTAACTGACTTGAACCAACTCACTCAGTGATGAGCTGCAGACCTAGAAAGAACAACAGCAGTTTTTTCAAACGACTGCATACAAATATTGAATTTACCTTAACAGTTTGAGAGATCTGCTTAGATTAAAGACTAAGAGGACCAGAATCCCCAAGTCCTTCTCTGAAGGGCTGCCCTGAGTGAGTTCTCCTCCCACTTTGTACACATAGCTGGGATTGCCCCAGCCTAAGTGCAGTGCTTGGGCATGTTGAATTGCTTTATGTTCATAGTTTACAAGGAAACAAAAAGAGAGATAAGCCCTCTGGAAATCTCGTATTTCAGTGTTTTCCATTCTCAAACTTACCCATACATCCAACTTTTTGCTTAATTTAGCACCAAAGTGAATTTACCAGCACTGAAAGTTTGAATTCCCTATTACTCTCTGTTTACTAAAGTCAGCATTTTAAAAGGGGAATCCTCATTTCTTTGATTGTTCCCTCAGTGTAAATACATTGTGTGATATGGCATTTGCTAAGTTGAAACTTGTTCTTCAGCTTATGCAACAAAAGCAATCCATGTGACATAAACTAAGTCAAGCCACAAATGCTAAATAACATAAAGAAATACTGTGGAAGAATCAGTGCCAGGACCTTTCTTTTCCCTTTGGTACAATTTCTCCATCTGTAAAATGAGTAAGAGATACTGAATACTTCATGTATTTTCAAATCTCCTGATGGGGAATGCTGCATGAAAATGTGGTATTCATCTTTATGATGGCTAATGCTAGTAATATTTAGGAAAAGTTACATTCTGGAGAATAGTTTACATGCAGGAGTTTAAGTTAGACACCCTACTACCCTAAGTTAGACACCCTACATTTGTTCTGTTTGCAGCCCCTCGCCACAAAGACGCTACGTTACTCAAGGATTTGCAGAGAACAAGAAGGAAGCTGGTGGAGAGGGCTGGAAAACAAAACATATGAGGAATGACTGAGGCAACTGGGATTGTTCCTGGAAAAGAGGAAGGTCAGGGGAGACCGCACTGTTCTGTACAAGCACCTCAGAGGAGGTTGCAGTGCAAACGCTGTCAGTCTCTTCTCATGTGACAAGAGATAGGATGTGAGGAAACAGCTTCAGACTGTGACAGGGAGGCTTATAGTGAATATCAGGAACAACTTCTTCATGGAAAGAGTGGAAACTTCTTCATGGAAAGAATTGGAACAGGTTGCCCAGGGAAATTGTGGAGTCCCCTCCCCAGCTGATGTCTAAGAGAAAGGGGGTCGTAGCAGTAATGGGCATGTTGTATTGGTGGGACTTAGGTCAGGCTGATGGTTGGACTTGATCTTGAAACCAAGAATATCTTGTGTAATGCATTTTCTTAGTACTTTTGATGTTGGATTTTTTTTCCTTTCCCTTTTTTTTTTTTTTTTTTCCTTTTTTCTTTGATATATTGTTTTTACATGTCCGGACAAAATAAATGAATTAATCACTTGGGTTGTAAGTAATTTACAGTCCATTCCCTTGCTCCATTCTCTCCACCAGGACCATAGACAGGGCACATGAAAACACAGCCTGTTTATTAGTGAATAAAACAGAAATTAGTCCATATCCTTTCCTGGAAGCTATAAATTTTGTGAAGATTCAGCTGTGACATTGTCAAAAGTTGCAAGCAGTTGGCTACTATGCAGGTATGCTGCTTCAGGATCACACTCAAAAACAAAATATAAATCAAAATATTTTAATTAGATTACTAGGTATACTTATTTCATATCTTTAAAGATGTCAAACCACTACCCTTGCCTTAAGCATTTTTTGTACCATTCTATAACTTCACTGAACATACTTCTGGATACACACATACTCTTCCCTCTAAATTCAGTAAGGAACTATAAGATACACCCCCTCCAAGATTCAAACTTAATTACAGTTTGAGATTGTAATTCAATTTAGATTTAATTCATCATTGAGTAAAATAACAGTTCACACATGGTTCTTTTTAAATATTACAAATGTATTTTTCCATTTGAGAAGGGGGCATTTCTTTCTGACTAGCTAGAACCTACAGCAAAATCCACTGGAAGTTATTTAAAGCATTTCCTACTAAGAATTACATGTGAATGATATTAGCAGATCTGTTTTTTGTTTCTGATACTGACTTCTCAATTACTTGCAAAGTGTCTAAAAACACAGATTTCAATAGCTATTTTCTGTGTATTTTTCTAATTTCTCTACTGGAATAGTTTTTATTACTGACTGGTACACAGGATCATGCATCATTTCTGGATGAATGTTTGTTCTGAAGAATTGACTTTAGCACGATTCATGAAATTCTGGTACGTACACCTGGGAAAAATTAAACTGGCATTAATATTCTTGTTACACTCTTTTTTCAGATTTTTTTTCTGATGAACAAAGCAAAAATGTATTCAATGTGCACATTCAAGTAAGCAGTAGTTTGAGACAGTTGCCAGAAACTGCCTTCAATATATCATATGCTGCATATTTTATTATATTTGCATGCTAGTCCTCATAGAAAGACAGCATTTCCCTATTGTATGTTTTTCTAATAGATGGTACTATTAAAGTGCAACAAACCAACAGCACAGCAATGCACTAAGTTTCCCTGTGGCAGACCAGCACATTATTCAAAGCCAGTGACGTTTGATTGCCTGCAGCTTCTAAACATGACTGAAAACCCATAAAACGTGGGCATAATTAAAGAAGAAAATTAGACTGGTATGTAACTTCTTTCTGTGCTGAGGTGCAACACATACCAACAGAAGGGTGGAGATGGCCTCCAATAAGCTTTGCTCCATTTGTGTTTTAGGAAAGAAACAATAGTGACAGAAATTACAGCAGAATTCTCATCCCCCAGCAGGACAAAATCAGTTATTTACATATACTGCTGATTAGTTATTCAAATTGTTAGAGACTATATTTTTAAGCATTATATTCATTAAAAGTCAGTTATAGAGTTTGGACACTTCTCTGATGGAAAAACTTAACAGAATTTAATATTCTTATAGAAACCGTGAAAGGATGGATACAAGTAAAAGCAGAAATGAGGAGGCAAGATTTACAGGAAGAGGAAAATGGTTGTCATTAGACCAAACGATAAAATTGGAAAAAACAGATAAGTTTCAGTATTTGTTACTTTGTGGTTACTTATTCTGATATTATTTTTATGGAACTGCATCTGTTTCACCTTAAAAATCTGATGAGGCTTCCATTGCAGTTTCTCTTTTAAATAATTGGTCTTTTTCTGAGGTGTTGGTTCCAAAATTAGATTCTTTAAGTTTCCTACAACCTCTCAGATTAAATAAAACTTGTGGGAAGTTTTTGCCTTGTTTGAGTCTTCCAGATTTCTCTTTATAGAACCATTACTACTGGCAAGTCAGAGCATGTCTCCTGTTTGTGCTCTGACTTCTTCAATTGTAATTTCATTGCAGCATTCTGCAGAGCTCCCTGCTGTGTCAGTCTTGTGATTGATTTCTTTAATAATTTTCTACATAAGATTCTAATCTCAAAAGCAGTAAAAAATCCTGGGGTATTCATATCATTATTTAGATTAGTGGAACAGGTGAGGTAAGCATCCCCCTTTTTTTAAGGAGTTAATTCTGAGAGTGGCAGGTTTTGTTCTTGACACAATATAGCTGCTTGTTCTTCCTTTAAAATGCACTTCTGTGCAGATATATTTGTCTGCATTTTACTGGTGAAGGGAGCACTAAGATACACAAAGTGGATAGTGCCTGGATTGCAAATATTCTCAGTTCTGTGTTGGCTATCCAAACCAACCATCTCTGAAGCTGACTTCCTGCCCCAGCAAGTGAAGAAGCTGAGATGTCTGAATCTCCTTAGGTGCAGCTGCGATCCCTAGGAAATGATTCTTTTGTTAGTTTCAGATCCAGCTGAATACTGATCATTATATTATCTATTATACCACACATTTTAATTATAATAAAAACTTGAGCATGAAATATAGCTACATTACCAAGAAAATTCTAGAACACCTTTTTAGTTGGTTTTTATATTGATAAAAAACTACAACTTCTGAATATGAACTTGAGAATGCCTAGGGCAAGCAAAAAATGGAAGAACTGTTCATGGAAATACATGGGCCTGTGCTACTCTGTCACTCAGAGATGAAGAACAAAATATCAGAGGAGATTATCATCACTATTATTTTACACTGTGCATTGGTATATTGCAAACAATCCTTAGGAAAACACAGCAGCAGAAATTGTGTTGGAATGTTTTTTTTGTGTGTGCATAACCATTGCAGTTTTAAGTGTACTGCACTAAAGTAAGGCTCATCACCGGTAACTAATTACTTGTAATGCCCAAGGAGATCTCTATTCATTTTTATGTTCCACTTAATGATGGCAAGTACTCATTTATTTTAAGAAAAGCTTCCCTCACTCTCCCGTAGGGACAGGAACTGCCCACAGGGCTGCTGTTTATGTGCTCTACCTCTTCCAACTTTTGGTCACATCCTTCATTTGTTTACAATTGCTATGGCAACGATGACTGCTATGGTAACTATTAATAAACTGCCACTGGTTCAGAAAAGAAAAGAAAAGAGAAAGAAATCAAAGAAAACACACTTTGCACCAAGCTGCAAAAAGATAGAACATTTTAATCACCAGCTCACTCTTTGAAGGGCCAGATTCCATCCCTCTTTCTCAAACAGCAAGTGGAAAAAAATAGCTAAGAGAATCAGAAATTATCACACAAGCTTAAGTTGAATTAAACTTCTCTTACTAGACCTCACTTAAAAGTCAGCCACTATTAATGTTCTACAAGTTGCATGAGTCATAGGAGTACATATGCATGAGACAATTTTTAGAGTGTTAGTTTCAGAAGATTACTTGTGAAACACTTCAGTGAGTGGAGCAAGCATTCTTTGGAACAGATTCAGATGCAAAAGGAGTAAAACAGCAGGCTCGTGGCTGACTGTGAAGTGTAATGAACTGCAATCAACAGCAGCAGCACGGTACCTCTTCATGCATGCTCTTAGGCAAACATGAATTAAATGCATTTCCTCATACTTCTGAATGTATAGGAGATATCATGCTGTCTTAAAGCCTAAATTAAAAATCATGGAACTAAAATCCACTACAGGAAAGCTGCAGAACTGCTGTATTTATACTCAGGAGCCTTAAAAACAAGCTATGCATATTTTCACCATCTAATAGTCATTTAGAAGTGTAGCTATATTTATCAAATTCCTAAGTTGGGATTTAAACTTTAAGTGTTCAGTTCAAATCCAGAACATAAGGCAGAAAAGACTATTTTTGTAAATTAAAAAATTGATAGCAGACTGTGACTGTTGCTTGAACAGAAGACCTTTTGACATAAATAGTCTTGACTGATTATAGGCTTTAAGAATTAAGGTAGAAGTGATAAACCCTCCAAAAAAAAAAAAAAATTCAGCATCCTTGTTATGTTCACAGAAATCCTCATAGATGAAGTGGAGGATGCTGATTAAATCTGAGTAAGAAAGCAGAGTGAGACCAGAGTATACCACAGTCTACGATCTTTGAAAAGTGAAAGGCAGGACCATTCTGAGGGCACTCAACATCTCAGTGAAAATCTCAGAATGCACTTCAGCTGCTTGCATAGGCAACTATGAAGGCTGTGATATGTAAAAACAGATTTTTAGGTGAGTAGATTAGAGTCCTTTGACATTAACCTGGAGTGGGAAAAGCATTTAAACTCCAAATGTTCCATAGAATGTGCAATCTGTCATCTCTCTTGTATGCAGAAATAGTGTGTGTTTTTTTTAATTTACCCAACAGAAAAGCAAGAAATCATGGAATCATAGAATAGCTTGAGTTTGAAGGGACCACAAAGATCATCCAGTTCCAACTCCCTGAGCCCCATGCAACTCAACCGTGAGCACGTCCAGGGATGGGACACCCACAGCTTCCTTGGACAACTTTTTTCTTGTCATAAACATTTTCAAGATAACTTTTCACTGGCTTGGAGAAACTACAGCACAGGAGCATCACACAAAGCTACATCTAGAAGCATCCTATGCATCTGTTAATAATACCTTCTTTGTTAGGGTATTTTTTGGTGGGTTTGAGTTTCGGTCTTGGAAAGGAGATACAACTAGAAACGAAAGAAGGAATGCAATTCTGCAACTCACTACTGTAAATAGCAGTCAGCAAAGGAATTATAAAATAAGGAGTCATAAAATTGTTTGAGTGATCCCTCTGAGTTCTCCATCAGCTCTTCATGAATATAGATTATCACTAAGACATAGTGTAAATTAGAACCTGTGTGAACATGGAAGTTTTGTTGTCACTAGTATGTACTTCAGACTCAGAAGATAGCGAGCTCTAGTTAGACAAGATCAACAGAAGAATTAAGAAGTTACTGAGGGAACAGAGGTGAAATCTATGCTCTAATGTAAGATGGCTAAGTATTGCTGAATAGCTGATATAGAATAGATTTAAGGCACAAAACTGTGAAGGAGAGACATTATTTCATGGACATAAAAGGATAACACAGTGAAAAATCTTCCTGAGAGTAATTTTGCTATGGTTACATGCTCTTGCAGAAAACATTTGAAAATATCTGAAATAAAATATGCAGTAATATCCTATGGCAAGTTGAGATAGATCCTTCTACCTGCCTGCTCAGTATACATAAGAAAGCTGCAGTAAAAGATCATGCGAAAGAGAGCAATACATAAAATCTACATAGTCTCTTTCCATCTTCTAGAGAATTTCTGAAGTCATAAAACTGGGGGATCTTCTGTGGAACCAGCATGAAGGTGTTTTGGGGCACAGATGTGTGCTATCTGCCTTGAATCTTCTGTCTATCCTTGGATGTCTACCATGTGCAGGGCACAGGAACTGCTCAATTTTTTTTCTGGCTGGAGTCTTCTACCCATGCACTTCCAAAAGAAGGATGGTTGACTAAGATCCTTGTGGAGACTCTCCTATTCTGCCACCTTCTTTTGTAAAGTGATTGTTTAAATAAAAGTTTTTATCATTTTATTTGTAGCTGTTCTTCCCAGCTTGCACATAGTGTCACATTTGTTGCTGGTTCATACAAAATTCATCAAATGCTTTCTGTCCATCATTTTCTTAAATGAAAACATATTGCTGGTATATATTTCTAGCTGCACTAGTAGGATATCCACCAACACAAACGCATACACTTCAACATTCTTAAAGGAATGCTTGTGTATTTCCACCATAATGCTAGGTACTTTAAGCTTTTGAGAAGTTCACATGAAGCTCAGTCATAGAACCATAGAAAGTCTTGAGATGGAAGGGACATTAATGATCAACTAGTTTCACCTCCCCTGCTATGGGCTGGTTGGCCCCCATCAGATCAGGCTGCCCAGGATCCCATCCAACCCAGCCTCAAACTCCTCCAGGGATGCGGCACCCACAGCCTCACTGGGCTGCCTATGCCAATGCCTCACCACCCTCTGAGCAAACAATCTCCTACTAACTTAAAATAAATCTCCCTTCTTTTAGTTTAATGACATTCCCCTTTATCCTATCACTATTAAAAGGACTGGAAGGCTGCAATGAGGTCTCCTGGGAGCCTTCTCTTCTCCAGGCTGAACAAGCTCAAGTCCTTCAGACAGTCTTCATGGGAGAGGTGCTCCAGTTCTCTGACCATTCTCATGGCCCTCCTCTGGACCCACTCCAGCAGCTGTACATTTTTCTTGTACTGTGAGCCCCAGATCTGGACACAGTACTCCAAGTGGGTTCTCAGGAGGGCAGAGCAGAGGAGGACAATCATAGAATCATAGAATGGCTTGGGTTGGAAGCGACCCCAGGGATCATCAAGTTCCAACCCCCAGTGCCACAGGTAGGGCCACCAACCTCCAGATCTGGTACTAGACAAGGTTACCCAGGGCCCCAGACAACCTAGGCTTGAACACCTCCAGGTACAGAGCATCCACAAACTCACTGGGCAGCCTGTTCCAGCACCTCACCACTCTCTCTTTAACGAACATCCTCCTGACATTCAATCTAAACCCTCCCTCCTTGAGCTTAAAATTATTCCCCCTTGTTCTATCACAGTCTACTCTTGTAAAAAGTTTATTCTCCTCTTGTTTATAATCCCCTTTTAAATATTGGAAGGCTGCAATGAGGTCTCTTCATAGCCTTCTCTTCTTCAGGGTGAACAAGCCCAGCTCCCTCAGCCTATCTTCGTAGGGGAGGTGCTCCAGCCTCTTCGTGGCCCTCCTCTGGACCCGCTTCAACAGCTCCATATCATTCCTGTACTGGGGCCCCATACCTGGATGCAGTACTCTAGATGGGACCTCATGAGGGCAAAGTAGAGAGAAACAGTCACCTCCTTGCCCATGCTGACCCCCCTCTTCTGATGGAGCCCAGGATACCATTGGCGTTCAGAGCTCCAAGAACACACTGCTGGCTCATATTCAGCTTCTCATCCAACAGGACCCCCAAGTCCTTCTCCACAGGGCTACTCTCAAGAAATTCTTCTCCCAGTCTGTATACGTATCTGGGATTATTATGACCCAGTGCAAAACCTTGCACTTTGCTATGTTGAATCTCACTAGGTTCACATGGACTCCCCTTGCAAGTTTGTCAAGGTCCCTCTGGATGGCATCCCTTCTTTCTCACATCAACCACACCACTCAGCTTGGTGTCATTGGCAAACTTGTTGAGGATGCACTTGAGCCCATCATTGATGTCATTGATGAAGATATTGAAGAGCACCGGTCTCAAGACAGACCCCTGGGGAACACTGCTTGTCACTGTCCTGCACCTGGATGTAGTGCCATTCACCAAAATCCCCTCCCTCTCCCTGCTTCCATCCTTCTGTTGATGCAGCTCAGGATACTGTTGGCCTTCTAGGCTGCGAGCACACTGCTGGCTCATGTTCAGCTTTTTGTCCCCCAGAACCCCAAGTCCTTCTGCACTGGGCTGCTCTTAGTGAGCCCTTCTCCCAGTCTGGAGTTGCCCCAGACCTTGTACATAGCCTTGTTGAATTTCATTATGTTATTGGGGGTCACTTTTCAAGCCTAAGTCCCTGTGGATGTCTTCCTTTCTTTCTGTTATATCAACTGCACCACTCAGCTTGGTGTTGTCTCCAACCTTACCGAGGGTGCTTGAGGGTAAAACAGAAGGACAAGCTCTAAGGTAATACTTTAACTATAGGAAGAAAGTACATCAGAGGGCAAAGGGGTTACAGGAAGTGGTACCTATGGCAGAATTTATTCCCAGAGAGTGCATGAGCCCAAATTGATAAGAGAATTGTTACTCTGCAACTTCTGCCTCTGAATGGTTGTTATACTTGTATCACTTCGTATCAATGACCATAAGTGGCAAATGCGGCAGCAAACTTTTATCTGTACATCAGGAAGAGATCTTTCCAAGGGGGAAGTCTAGGTATTTATGTGAGATGGAAAACTCAGCTTTTTGTACATAGGTTTTCAAAATATTTAATTTCAATGAAATGCGTGTGTTAATTGATTAGTTGTGTAAAATTTGCCAAAAAAATTAAAGCATTGTCATTAAGATGATAAATTTTATATTATTATCTCTGTAAAAAGGAGGCTGAACTCAGTGTTTATTTATAAAATACAGAGAATTCACTTATTCCAAAAGCATATGGTACTGCATTCTGTATAAATAAACATAAACATTACCTGATATCTATATATTGCCACACTGCTGCAAACCACAAGCTTTCCTTAAGAGCTGTTCTCTGAAAATATCTTTAAATTATAATTAAGCCTGAGCTGGCTTGGCACAAATTACCTAAACTTCTATACAGAGAGAAGTAGTAACACAGAGCTATTCCATTCCATTCTCTTTACTATAACGAGTTACTAAAGCTTTGGAATATGTTCTGTAATCTTTCCTGATTTGTCCTCTTGTTTCACTTTTTTGGCAACAGCCAAAAATAAAATGAATTTGAGATTGAGATGCTTATTGCTTCACTGCCTAAAAATTAAAATCTAGGGTGCAGGAAAGTTCCCTTTATAGTGAGTAGGAGAGAGCTACCTATTGAGAAGCAGTCACTGTGAGGTGGAGATGATATCTAATCAAGGTGACATCAAATGAGAGGGAAAAATTGATCTGGAGCACTTCCCTTGCCTGCCTGGAAGCTGCAAGCATTCACCTTTGTGAAACCACAGTTAAGAGCTGGGTGTCCTTGGACACACGTTATTTCTGGCACTTACACATTTGCCTGAGGCACCTCTTCCAAGTCAGGAAAGTGACTGAGCTGAAAACTTGTAATTTTCTTGTTGATGCCACAAAGTCAATTCTCAGCCAGATCAGTCCTTCAAACTGTCCAACTGTTTAGCTTGGCTGAAGTTCATACTGGCAACTGAGATTTCTGGCAGCAGCTTGAGCAATGGCTCAGAGAAATAAAGAAACTGCAGCTTAAGGATGTGGTGCACTGGTGCATCTGAGTGCATCTAGCAGCTGTGTACTTCTCATGGGGAGAGCAATTCTTCCCGTGGTCCGTGCTGGACAGTGCCTACCTCTCCCTTGCTCTAACAGTGGGGCTGATTTGACACATCAGTGATCTGGGTCAGAAAGGAAGACTGCATTAAAACTAGCATTATGGAGGAGTGTGATGGGAAACTAACTGTTGAACATATGGAAGCAAGAGGAGAAAGGGCTGGACTAAATTCTGGAATGCCCAGATACAATCCAGATGTTACTTCCAGATACTACTCTTATCTCTGAGAATCAAAAAGCAAAGTCATACATTTGAGTACTGGCACACAGATCGCTGTTCTCTCTTACAAACATAGAAGAGTAACTGGAGACTTATAGTTTTACCTTTACCATGGTAGTCCAGTGTCTGGAACATTTTCCTAGTCATGAGATCATGGTAGGTCATGTTCAATCATGCTCTGTGAGGTTTTCACTGATCACTTTTTTATTTTATTTTGGCCTTATCTCATATTTGAAAGACAAATGTGAAACATGAAATATTTAGTTTTGTGCATTGTGGAGCCAATAAAGATATTTGTGTAAAACATTCTGTTGTTAATCAGAAAGTAAATGAGACAACTGCAGAATCCTGTGAGGATCAGAAGTGAGATTTTTTTAATGTGTATCAGTTAATCTTGCAAAAATCAGATCCCCCTCTATAAAATAAATTCACATTGTGTTGTGCTTTCTATGTTTTAGTGTTTATTCTGTCTAGAAGTACATTCTGTCCCAATAGAAGAACAGATAAATTTAAACAGATTTTTGTTGGATTCCATCCACTTCATTCAGTGCAGCTATGACCTTATCTTCCTGTTCTTTGGGCTCTTGCTTTATTTTGGATACCCTAATCCCTGAATAGTGAGAACAAAATAGTGTCCCTTTCTTCACTTCCTCTCAGTTTTGCAACTTAATATGCAACATTAGTTAGCCCTTAAAAACGTTTCTCCAGGTTTTATGGCATTGAGCCCACTGCATTCTTATTGTTAGAAGTCTTTATAGACATCCAAGTGCTAACAAATGCGAAATAAAGGAACCTGTTTTTCATGTTGCCAGAGGAAAACTTCAAACCAAAGGAAAAGCAGAAAAAGAAATATTTGTTCAAGATTTTCTAAACTCCATTGAGAACGTGATTCAGGTAATTGAGTTCTAGTGATGGTATTTCCTGCATTTTCACACACATCCCTCAGCTGAAACAATTTATATGTAAGTAAAATTATAGTATGTAGTTACTGCAAATTCTTTAAGCATGTTACATGGATACCAAAGTCACAGCTTCTATAGTTCCTCATTTTCCTCTTTCAGAAAAAGCAGATTTTGAATATTTCAAATGTTAATCAAATATATGCATACTTCCTTGCCTCTCTCATGACTCTAAGTGTGGTTACAGGAAAAAACTGCTAGCCTTAAGGACTAGTCAGATGTATTTAAACCTCTTCACTTCTTAATTCTCATTTTCAGCAAGGTTGTAAGGAAAAATTATGTACTGAAGTTTCAATTTCTGCAGAATTTAAAAGCTTGTGGCTGTGAAAAGCACATCTGAGCATCAAACGTTTTGAGCCAAACTTCTTTACCTGTCTAAACTAGATGTACTCTGTGTTCCAGATGCACTGTCAACTTTCCAACTCACACCTGAGTTCACCTGGAAACCAAAGGCAAGTGTTCCTGTGCTCATGCCCTCAGAAAAAGAAGAGGATAGAGAAAAGAAATCTAAACGTACTTTGACAATTGTGAGTTCAACTCATTGAATTTTACTGTATTCTTAATGGCTGCACAAGACAAGTTGTATAAGAAATTCAGAGAGCAGAGAACTCGGGGAAGCAGAATGAAGAAACTGGAAACTGTGGTTGACCTGGCAACTGTTTTGACAGAAACCAATGGGAGATGATCCTAAGTCAGTGGTTACTAAACAGAAAATTTCAAGAAGAGAATTCTATGGCAGTTAAAATAGGGACAATACTTTCTTAGAAAAAGATGCTGTGCTATGCAGTAGAAAGAAAAAGGAAAATATTTGCCTTGTGCTTGAAACTCAGTGAATGGAAGGATGTATCCCGAGGGCTTATGCATCACAGAAGACGGTGTAAATTATCTCATTCTTATCTTCTCTAGATTTGGCCCAGTAATTTGAGTTTCTTCTATATCAGTGAATTAGGGTATCTGAGCACTAAATTGTTCCTTTAACTGACGTGATTTGTTTCCCTGAGTCTTTTACTCACAAGTTCAGACTTTTCTTGGTATGAACCATGATAAAAGACAAAAGAGAACACTCACTAACTCCATCTCCTGAAAACCAGTATTCTCCAAGAACTTTTAGCAAAATAGGGTGGCAAAAGTTTTCTAATTAAGTCCTGATGAAACTTGACTTGTGCATAACATTAATTTTTTTGAGTTCTCTCTCTATAGATTTTTAACATTGATTTTTATAAATAAATTATGCAGGTTACATTCAGATGCTCATAAATTGTATGTATTACTCTGAGCCCACATGAACAAGTAGCTGGAAAGAAGCTACGCATCTAACACAGTGAAAGAAGTTGCCAATAACCCAAAGAAACTGTTAGCATTTAATAGTTATGATATGACAGCTGTACCTAAGATGGAAGAACAGAGCAAAGAGCCTAGATGATCATAATGTCTTTAAAATTGGTGATCTAAGAGTTTTGAGGTCAAAGGAACATGCCACCAGAAAAAAAAAAAAGAAAAAGGTAGACTGCTATACTAGTCAACAGTGAAAGAAAATACGCACAGACAACAAAAGAACATGATAATCTAGGGAAGACACCTCAAGCACTGGGTGAAGTCTTCATGAATATTAAACACTGAATGGACATTTTCCCAAAGCTATAGAATTGCTCAAAAGTGGTATGGAAACAAAGACACAGAATTGTATATGGATGTTTCATTCATTACACAGTTTTTCTGTCTTTCACAAGACAGCTAAAAAAAGAAAACAAACAAAGAAAAAAAACCCACAAAAAGTCAACAACAAAAAGAAGAATACTAACTTCTAATTCATTGTTAGAGTATAATAGTGGTTGCACTGCATCAGACTGAGAATCTCTCTGTCCCAGTATCTTACTGCCAGCAGTGGTCATAGAGAGTATCCTTAGGGAATCCTTAGTAAAGAAATAAAACAAACATCTAAGAACCGAGCAAGCATGCAGCTACTTCCCCTTATACTCACCCGGTGTTACTTCCTTGTGTTTGTTCCAAGTATATAAAGCCTCAGAATAATAAACTAAAAGGAAGACTAAGGCCCACTTGGAATTAATTCTGGTGAGAAAGATCAAGGACTACAAGAAGGGCTTCTGTAAGTATGTCAACAGCAAAAGGAAGACTAGGGAAAATGTGGGCCTGCTGTTGAATGAGGTGGATGCCCTGGTAACAGAGGACACTGAGAAGGCAGAGTTACTGAGCACCTTCTTTACTTCGGTCATTATTGCTAAGACTGCCCCTTGGGAATTCTGGACTCTGCAGACAAGAGAAAGAGTCTGGGGAAAGGAAGTCTTCTCCTTGGTCACGGAGGATCTGGCCAGAGATCATCTACTGAAACTTGATGCACACAAATCCATGCGGCTAAAGTGATTGACAAACCACTCTGTATCATCTTTGAACAGTGCTAGAGAATGGCAGAAGTGCTTAATGACTGGAGAAAACCAGTGTCACTCCAGTCTTCAAAAATGGCAAGGAAGAGGACATAGGAAACTACAAGCCACTCAGCTCCACCTCTGTTTCTTGGTAGGTGATGGAGCAGCTGATTCTGGATGTTATCTCCATGCAAGTGGAAGAAAATAAAGTTATCAGTAGTAGTCAATATGGATTCACTAAGGGGAAATCATATTTGACCAATCTGACAGCCTTCTATTAAGTCATGTCTGGATGCTTAGATGAGAGGAAATCAGTGAATGTTGTGTACCTTGACTTCAGGTATGCTTTTGACACTGTCTTCCACTGTGTACTTGTGGGTAAGCTTGGGAAGTGAGAAACAGATGAGTGGACAGATAGGTGGATTGAGAAATGGTTGACTGGCAGAACTCAGAGGGTTGTTGTTGGTGGCATAGAGTCTAGCTGGAGGCCTGCAGCTAGCAGCATTCCCAAGGGTCGTACTTGTTCAACATCTTCATCAGTGACTTGGATGAAGAAATAGAATCCACCCTCAGCAAGTTTGCTGGTGATACAAATCTGATAGGAGTGACTGACACACCAGAAGGCTGTGACACCATTCAGCAAGAGCTAGACAGACTGGAGAGTTAGGTGGAGGGGAATGTTATGAGGTTCAGCAAGGGCAAGTATAGAGTCCTACACCTGAGGAGGAATAACTGCATGCATCAATACAGGTCAGGATACAACTTGCTAGAAAGGGTCTCTGGGGAGAAGAGTGTTCAGGTGGACTGCTGGAGAGAGTCCATCAGAGGCCTACAAAAATGATGAGGGTCCTGGAGCATCTGAGAAAGTCTGAGAGATCTGGGATTGTTCAGCCTGGAAAAGACTGAAAGGGAATCTGATCAACTCTTTTAAAAATCTAAAGGGGAGACATCAAGTGGATGGGGCCAGGCTCTTTTCAGTGATGCCCAGAACAAGGAAGGTTCATATGAAAATGAGGAAAAAAAATTTGACTTTTTGGGTGACAGAGAACTACGAGCAGTAAGAAATGGACATGCCTAAAGAAAAAACAATTTCTATTCTCATGTATTCTTAAGTGTCTAGAATTTTCATGACTTAGCTTTGCTCCTGGATTTTACTTAAAAACCCATCTGCTCAGGGAAATCTATTTTATTTAGGTGTCTCTGTAATCTTGGACTAGAGTTAAAACTAGAAGCTACTATCAGAATATAGTCTACTGTGATATCTATATAATAATTTCTATTATTATATTTAGAAATCTAAATTTGGGGATGGTGTTGCTAACTGAAGACTGCATTTTTGTCATATTGACTCAGCATAACAATAATTATATCTTGTTAATACATCATCTATATTCACAAAGGAGACAGTTTGTATTTAATCTAGATGCACATCTCAGGTCAAGTTTAAATACTATTACAATCTACTCTTGAAAAATATATATAAGATCATTAACTTAAGAGAATTTTGAACTCTGTACTCTTTTGAGCTGCTTTATGATCTTTGACTGCGCTGTGCTGCTGCCTAAATTACATAGAATTGTGTGATAAGGGTCTTGCTACTGAGGGCCTTGTCCACTAAGCTTCTGAATATCTCCACTTAGAAGGAGTCCACAGCCTCTGTGGTCTTCTATGTCAAAATATAATCAACTTCAAATTAATATATACATATATATATATAGTTGTAATAAGTTCAAACTTAATTCCAATTGCTCTCTTCTCCATCCACTGTGAATCTCTGAGAAGAATCTCTATTCATTTTCTCCACACATTCCCATTAGATATTTGAAGACAGCAGTAAGTTCAACAATCTTTCTTCTCTTCTAGAGGCAGAACAACTCTGGGCGTCTCCTCACAGACCACATTCTGCAGTACTATGACCATCTTCATAGTTGTGTACTGGACTTGTCCCAGCGTGTCAATGTCTTTCCTTTATCAGGGAGGCCAAGACTTAATGCAGTAGTACAATGAAGTGTGATGAGTGCTACATTGAGGAGAAAAATTAGTTCCCTTAAGCTATTGGCTACACTCTCATTAATGAAAATCACTTTGCTAATGTGAACAGCCTTCTGCAAGGGCACAGTAACATATCTATGAAAATATTTATCAGTGTTGAAGTTACATACAGGTACTGACACACTGCCAGGCCAGAAAAAGATTCTGTTTTAATGGAAGGCTTAAATGTTTCATCAGGCTTTTCTTAACCAAACTGCAAAAATAATTAAATAAATAAACAAACAAACAAACAAACAAATAAAATTGTATCTCTTCTTTTTGACTTTCCAGCTGGAAAGAACTTCAATCATGATGAGAAGTTACTCCTCCACAACCAAAGGAAAAATAATAAAAAAAGTATCTAATTACAATGACTAGAAAATACCACAGGAAGAAATGGTTCAAGGGCAGAGAAGTATGGAGAGGCAGGGAGAAGGAGTAATGGCACGGGAAGAGGGGAAGAGGACTAACAAAAGTTCAAAATGGCAAGTGAGTAATTGCAGAATTAAAAGATTGAGAAGAAATATTCTTAAGTCTTTATAAGCATTTAGAAAGCTGGGCAACACAAGTGAAGACGTCCTCTGAAGTTCTAGAACCTATTGCAAAAATGACCCTGCTGACCTCCTCTTTCAATCCCTTTTAAAGTTCTTAATGATATAAAATCTACCTTAGTGCTTCAAGTAAACTTGGTGACTGCTTGCGGTGCGTGAATCCTTGATCAGTCTTTTGGCTTCACACAATCAACTTTCCATAGCAAAGTGAGACTCTGGCATTGCTTCTCAGCGGCCAGTGCCAGCAGCAACCTGAATTTCAACTATTTTAAATTTGGAAGGATTAAGAATTTAAATGTAAATCCAGTGGCTTGTTTTGTATAGAGGAACACTCTATGCTTCAGTACTTTGTTTTAACCAAGTCACTCAACATGTTGACCAGTTGTCCCTAAACTGGCTGTTTTTTGTTAATTTCACTTTTCAGCTTTCAAACTACCCCTCCTATTTTTTTAGCCATTTGCCCCAACAGGATCAAACAGGGCATTTTTGTGTAATGAACTCCTTTCTCCATGACCACAGCTTTCACTGTGGACAGCAAGAACATTGCAAATAGGGCTTTATTTACTTATTGTATTTGTTATATAACACCCATCCCCATGTATCTGGCTTCCCTACAAAACCTGAAAACAAGAATAAATAAAATAAGGCTGTACCCAGTGGCCAGAGAGAAGCAGCTGTTCTGCCAAGAGAAGAGCTAAGAAAGGACTCTGACAAAAAGAGCTGTTGAGAAAAATATGATAAAATGATCAAAGTTGTACTGTCCATGAAGGTCAGCAAAGTTTATACACCAAGGCTTTTGCATGCCCTGCCTGTTTGGTTGTCATATCTAAGAATTTTACGGTCATCCCTGGAGCCTAATGCAGTTGGTGCTGCTGTGTGAACCCATCAATGAAGCCAAAAAACGTTCTACGTTTATCCAAAAGTCATGTAGTATGGGGAAAAAAAAAAATGTGTTCAACTGCTTAACAGAGCTGAAGACAGTTTATATTCATTAGAGTCATTGCCATAAAGTCAATTTATTGTGATGGTATGACAGAAGACAAAATAAGAGTAAATGTAGATTATCTTCAGTACTAGCAACTGTAGAAAAGTAATTTTTGTCATTAGCAACTGAAATGCACAATTGAAGCATAGTAGGGAAGTACATGAAGATTTCAGAGAATTCAGAAAGTTACGATCACTCAAATTCTGTCCAGCCCTATAGAATCTGTTGTACAGGCGTAAATAAATACCTCTACTTGAAATGTGTCACTCCACAAAACAGGGGGGAGGGGTCATTATTCTGACTGTTACTTGCATAATGCAGAAAACCATTTCATTTTGAGCCATATGATCTTAAAGTATCTATACAGCACAGTCACATGATCTTAAACTATCCACACAAATGCCAGCGAGATCCTCTTAGCTTGATAGTCAGCATCAGCATATGCAGATATTAAGCCCTGTTTCGAAGACATACAGACAGGACTAGTTTGCAGCGCAACTGAATTATATAATTCGTACTTCTGGGCAGTTGAAATTGTTCTGCCTTTTTGCCTTTGCTTGACCCTCCTATTCCCTACTGTTCCAACAGAGATACCTACTGAGCAAAATAGCAGCATATGGATATTTCAGGACATATATTAGCCAGACATACCCAGGCAGGTACAACTCCACTTCATCCCTGGCCACTTGCTGGTGCATGCCTTGCAGTGCTTACCACGTTGCCTGTCCTGCCAGCAGAGCCATTCTGAGAGCGTCTCTAAAATACTTCAGTCAAACCCAGTCAAGTTCACAAGAATTAATGGGAATCTTACATATATGTCAAGTAACTTAACTTAAAATTAAGTCTTTGAAATTCAAAGCATTATGGGCTCAGGTTAATATTTTACTGAAGTAAATATGCCAAGTCATGACACTATAAACATTACATATTGTTTTAAGAACCTTACACTCTTCTTTTTCCTTTTCAGCACCAAAATCCGAAACATGATTAAAATTCCTCTCGGATGACACTGTGCTTTGTAAAGCTTTCTGCTTAAAATTCCAGTAACTAATTAGAAGATACTTTTATCTTTCACCAAATGCCTCCATAAGGCCCCATGCTCCTGGCAAATTTCCAGCTATCATGATTGTGTGCCTGTTTCCCACCCGTGTATTCCTTTTAATGCTCCTTCCTGATCTCCAATCTCAGAAGAAAAACAAAAGAAATAAGTTCCACAGGATGCTGAGAGTAGGGTCCACTCCCCAGCAGATTTATCTGTTTGGTACAACCAACTCTTCAGACAGAAAGCCCTTCAGGGCACCGACTGTCTGTTTTCTGTGCTTAAGCTACACAAAAGGCCTAGCCCTTGCTGGGAGCACTGGATGCTATCTGGGTTCTTACAGATGCTTTGATCTCCCTCCATTATCAGGCCAACCCTACAGGTCATCAAGCTCAGACTGCTGAGGCTCTTCTACATTTGGCATCATACATTAAATCCGTATGTGGAGGAAAGTACAGCTTTTCCTTTTTTTCTTCTAAGAACACCCTCTTCTTCCCTCTGTATATCTGCTTAAGCACAAGAAATCCATCCCTTAAGCACATCTCAGTCTGTGTCCACAGTTTAACACACAGAGGACCCTGTTAGTTGTAGTGCTGCCTGATGTGAGCTAGCCTGGTAGTGAGAAACCAAACCTTCCAATACAGACATTATCCGTATTTTATGAAACCTGGATTTCTTAGCATGCAAAAAAAAAAAAAAAAAAAAATGTAGACCATCATAGTAATAAATATATGGAACAGAAATTCCTGAGAGGGTTTTGAATCCTCTATCTGTACGGAATCACCAGATCATCATCCAAACACGAAAGGTGATTTCTAAACTGCTCATCACCCTCCATTCAGATTTAACAAGCACAGAGATTGAATTACCTCTTGCTCATGGACAAAATAATTGCTTCTCATTGCGGGGATGAAGGTTTTGGCAGGGTACCAGGCAGCTCCCAGCGTAGCTGCCACTATCATGAGGCTGTATATGACTTGAGGGCAAAGATAAGATTCCCACTGTGCCAACATATCAACCTTTGTAAACACAATCATGAAATGAAAAATAAGAAGAGGCAAAAGTGTTTCATGCCAGCAGTACATGCTGTATTTATTATTCTAGTGCATATGCTCTGAATAAAAAGATCATTGCAGGGGTTCCACTGCCATTCTCCTTCAAAATAAGGCATTTCTAAATGCACGACAGCTGATGAGATTACTTTTCAAGTTAAAAAAAGATAATATGAGGAGAAATCCAGTTTAAGAAGAACACTTTTTCCTTATTGCCTTTCCAGTTTTTGTTTTCTCACTGTGGTGTATCTTGAATCACTGTCAGTCACTGAGTTGTAGAAAAAGAGGACCCTTGTATCTCAGTGTTTAAGGACAATAGCTCTCCTAGCCTCTCTAGGCATCAAATTCCTGCTGCTGAGTGGGTTGTACAGAAGGTGTGTACTGTAGGAATTGAATTTCACACAAACTATCTATGAAAAAGAAATCTTAATCATTTGATTTTTTTCTTTTCAAACCTCTAATTTAATTAAAATCTTAATTCCAAACAGATCTGAAGAAAAAATGTTTTCTGAAGTTGTTTTGATTGTTCTGTTTTTGAATTTTACTAAAAAATAATATAGTGATACAGAAATAATAGGACAGTCAGCATGATTCAGTCTTTCAGTTAACTTACATCTAATTTCTAATTGAAATTTTATCATAGTGACCTTTGGAAGTAAATGATGGCTGTTACTGCAAGCTGTAAGAGACTGTCATTTTTCCTCTGAGTTTCCTCAGCTTGCACATTTTTCTGAAACAAAACGGGAAATTTTTATACTTCATCTGAATTAGAGCTCTCACATCCTCATATGCTTTGAGACGCTGCTTTTCACTCTTCATTCACAAAGAATCCACAGGCACCACTGGCACGAGAGCTGTGCCAGGAGGAAGGTGGCCTCAAGATCAAAATGCAGATTTATCAAGAAAACAATAAAGAATAGGAAAACAAAACCATTTTAACTAGACAAAGCAATTGTACATTCATATCAGGAAGATTTCACTCATTAGCATATTCGTGAACAAAAAGGAGAGCCAGGCACGAAGAGGAAAGTCAGACTGACATTAATGACATTGCAAAAATGTAGCTGAGAGGTTTGTCTTTCAAGATTCGTATGTCTGTAATATAGTCAGTGGTGGATTAATATACTACAAGTGGGAGATCTGGAAGCTGGAAGCTGTTCTGAGCCCAGAATGTCTGGTGTAAAAGTGTTGTGCTAGCTAATGAGAACACTCATAGAATCATAGAATCACCAAGGTTGGAAAAGACCCACAGGATCACCCAGTCCAACCATCACCAGTACTTCTCACTAAACCATGTCCCTCTACACAACGTCTAAACATTGCTTGAACACCTCCAGGGTCCCCCTCGTCTTCTCCAAAAAGTTTTCTGAGAGCACCTATGGCAAAAACTTTGCTATATTGAACTTCTATGATAATATTCTTGTTTTAATCTTGTTAGAATTCACAAACAGAAAAAATTAGGGGTTTCTAATGGGAGATGTTCTCCTATCTGCAAGAAGGCTCTTACTCAAATGTACTTCAGAATGCTATGAAAATATTTTCCAAATGACATGATCTAGTCAGTTTAGCAGAATAACATAAAATATATAGAAAAAGAAATAGTATATTAAAAAGTTCTAATTAATTTATTATTTGAAGATTTCCTTTCAAGATTTTTCAATCCCAACAACTTCAATTCAAAGCTTTTATCAGTGTATCTGCTGATCAGTTGCACTATTTGCACTGAATTGCTGTGATATAAATGTAAGTGCATGTACTGACTTTCATATGTACAAGCACAGAAGAAAGTCAGGGAATTTTCTTACATGTTAGACTGTTAGCTAAGGAGAAAGCATAATTGGTGTGGAGGAGGCTCTTTTTGCTTGTTTGCTTAGGAAAAATCATGCTGTGTGATCAGATTAAGGAGGAGAAGGATTTTATTAGGATAGCAAGGTAGGTGGAATGCAAACTGCTCTGGTCTGACTGCTTTCATTAATTACAAGTAAAGCTGCATCTACTTTCTCTTCTCTGTGGTGGAACATACATTCCTGTCCAGAGAACAAAAGACTTCAAAGATCTTAGCATGAAAAGAATAGTTTTAAGATTAACACATATAACTTATTTATATATTAAGTGGTGCGTTTAGAATAACAACATCTGTACTCGCACTGTGACAGCATCCAGATTTCACTAGTAATTCTCTCACTCAAACGCTGCTTGATCTGCTAATAATTGTAGAGAGTCATGTAAAGAAGTACAGTCCTTTTAACCAGATTCTGGAGTATAGGCAGATTGGTGACAAGCTACCTCTACGTTTTCAAAAAAGCACACCAGATCCTATTCCATGGAATAGGTACTTGGTTCATACAACATCTACCGTGTAAAGAACAAAAGCTGCATCATATTTCGAGTATCATTTCCAATATTCCACAGTAAATTGAGATTTTGCTTACTATTTGCTTTTAGTCATCTAATACAGAAAATTTATACTGGCTTTCTTTTTCACTACATAAGCTACAGGCTTAAGGTTAAAATCTGATAAAACAGGACATCAAAAAACACAGAGTTTGCTATGAATTTAATAGTGCTGTTACTGTTCTGTTTCACAAATACCAATCAATCAATCAAAAACAAACAAACAAACAAACAAACAAAACAAAAACAAAAACCATGTTTTTCCATTTGGGCTCCTTTTGTGGCCACAGTATTTATCTTAATATATAACAAGACCAAAAATATACTGAATGTTACTCTTGCTTTAAGAAGGATCTACTGTGGAAAAATGTACTTCTCTCTTTTACGGACAACTTTACTATGAATGAATGAAAAACATGCTAGACAAGGAGGTGGTCCAAGCCAGCCAGCACAGCTTCACTAATGGCATATTGTGCCAGGCCAATCCAGTGGCTTTCTACAATAGAATGACAGTGTTGGTGGACAAAGGAAGGGCAACTGATGTTGCCTACTTCAATTTTTGCATGGCCTTTGACACAGCTCCATGCCACATCCTTATATCTAAGTTGGAGAGAAACAGATTTGAAGGCTGTCAGTGGATAAATAATTAGTGGGGTGGTCAACTCTTCTGTGTCCAAGAGTATGCTAATCATGAGCAGTGTCCCCAGGAGGTCTGTCCTGGCACTGGTACTTTTCAATATCTTTATTTACATAGACAGTGAAATTGAATGTACCCTTAGCAAGTCTCCTGATGATACCAGTTAACACAAAAGAAGGAAAGGATGCCATCCAGAGGGATCAGGGCAGGTTTGAAAGGTAGGCCCACTTGAAATAATGAGATTCAACAAATTCAAGTATAAGGTATTGTACTTGACTTGGGGCAATCCCTGATAAGTAGGCTGGGAGAAGAACTAATTAAGAGCAGCCCTCTAGAGAAAGATCTGGGGGTTCTGGTGGACAAAAGGCTGGACATGAGCCTGCAGTGTTCACTTGCAGCCTGGAAGGCCACAGTATCCTGGGCTGCATCAAAAGAGGGGTGGCAGCAGGGAGAGGAAAAGGATTGTCCCGCTCTCCTCTGCCCTCATGAGGCCCCAGCTGCTGTACTGTGCCCAGGTCTGGGTCCCCTGGAATAAGAAGGATACAAAGACGTTGGAGTGGGCCCAGAGGAGAGCCACACAGATGATTGAAGAGCTGGAATGCCTTTCCTATGAAGAAAGGCTGAGGGAGTTGAGTTTGTTCAGCCTGGAGAAGAGAATATTCCAGGGAGGTCTCATTGCAGCCTTCCAGTAGTTGAAGGGAACTTATAACCAGGAAGGGGAGCAATTTTTTACATGGTCTAATAGTGATAAGACAAGGGGGAATGGCTTTAAACTAAAAGTGGGAAGATTTAGATTAGGTATTAGAAGGAGATTCTTTTCTCAGATAGTGGTGAGGCACTGGCACAAGCTGCCCAGAGAAGCTGTGAATGTCCTCTCTCTGGAGGCATCCAAGGTCAGGTTGCATGGACCTTGGACAGCCTAATCTGGTGGGGGGCAACCCTGCTCACAACGGGGGGGTTGGAACTGAATGATTTTTAATGTCTCTTCCAACCTAAGCCATTCTTTGATTCTATGATTCTGTGAAAGGTACACAATTTTTTTGTAATAAAGATTCTACAGTGTCATAAGTGGTACTTAGTAACATATTATTAATATTGCTTATAATGTCTATAGCAAATGATTAGCACTGAAGTGGTCATGTAGTTGGAATACATGATCTTTGAAGATCCCTTGCAATAACACTATTCTATTTTAAAAATAAATATGAAAATCATGAAAAAAAATCACTGAAAATTTATATTAATTTTTCTATACTCTGATGTTGCATAATATTCAATAAAATATGCAGTCTTTTACAAACAATATTTTGGAAATGACTACTGACTACGTACGCTATATACATTCATGCTATTAAACACAAATTTTATGTATGCATGTATGTTTATTTTCAGAGAGCATAAACATGTCATAATAAGAAAGATGCCATGCCATGGAAAAAAATTACAGAATCGAATAGGAACTGAAGTGTGCCACTTATTTTAAAGAGAGAGAGAGAGAACTGTAATAGAAATTATCTTGTTCCATGAAGATTGCTACACATCATGGGTGCTGGTACTTCATTTAGAAGTGATGTATTAGGAGTCTGAAAATCCTGTCATATTGTACTGTGTTGAAAGTATCAGAATGAAAGGAATAGTTCTGAGATCTTGAGATTTGGAGAGGTTATTATCATGTACAAATACCCTACTGTGTGAACTGAATATGTTTTTTCTCTAGGGCTTTTATCTGAAGCACTCAGAAAACGAATAAAATTGTAAATTGCTCTGAAAGTGCTCTGAAGTTCAGAGCTGAAACCTTCCTCTGGAGAGGAGTTCAGTAATAAGATATATATATAAAAAAAATCAATAGGAAGCTAGAAGAGATCTTTAGTAAGCTTATTCTAAAAGCTGTCTTATTATTTACATAACCGCACACAGACACACAAAAAAGGGGAAAAAATGGAAGAAGGGGAGGGGAGAGGAGGGGAGGGGAGGGGAGGGGAGGGGAGGGGAGGGGAGGGGAGGGGAGGGGAGGGAGGGGAGGGGAGGGGAGGGGAAGGGAAGGGAAGGGAAGGGAAGGGAAGGGAAGGGAAGGGAAGGGAAGGGAAGGGAAGGGAAGGGAAGGGAAGGGAAGGGAAGGGAAGGGAAGGGAAGGGAAGGGAAGGGAAGGGAAGGGAAGGGAAGGGAAGGGAAGGGAAGGGAAGGGAAGGGAAGGGAAGGGAAGGGAAGGGAAGGGAAGGGAAGGGAAGGGAAGGGAAGGGAAGGGAAGGGAAGGGAAGGGAAGGGAAGGGAAGGGGAGGGGAGGGGAGGGGAGGGGAGGGGAGGGGAGGGGAGGGGAGGGGAGGGGAGGGGAGGGGAGGGGAGGGGAGGGGAGGGGAGGGGAGGGGTCAAAGCAATCTATGATTTTAAGGCACTATGGTAGTGTACATAACAAGAATCCCAGTGAAATCAAAACTCATCTGATATACTCACAGCATGTTTCATGTTTCCCGCATTATCCTATAATCATTTGTGAGGCTTTGAGAAGCTTGTACTAAAGGTCTACAATTTTAGTGTAATCCAAGCGATGCTCTATGGTACTTTTCACTTTTCAGAACAGCGCTTTCACATCACACAGAGCAGTGAGCAGTTTTGCAGATGACTCCTACTGTTCCTGGTCATGCAAATAAATGCAATAATAAACCATAAATAAGGTTTATGGTTAATATCTGTTTAGAGAAAAATATTGCAGTATTGTACTGTATTGCAAATGTATTAACAACAGCCTCTTATCAAAATGTTACAGAACAAAATGTTAAATGTACACAACCTACAAGGACATTCACATTAGTGGGATTCATGAAATAAGTTGCATGGGGGATTAGATGCATCTTACACTTCCTTTGTACCCTCTAAAAGTCCTTTAGATTTCAGAGGAAAAACTGGAATGAAATAAAATCATTAAACAATTAATAAAATGAAGGAAATACAGATTATAAACATTTAAAGTGAGGTAAAGCATGTTTTATTTTCATGCTTTTCCCCTACATCTATCACAGTACGGTATTACTACAAACCTTCAAATAAGATAATAGATGTAAGAATTTTGAGTTTGTTACTGACCCACTGAAGACTTGAAGAGCTTGTGATTTGCACAGTTTGCATGTCTTATGTTATGTCATGTACAACATGACAAAATCTGCTAAAAAACTATTATCTCATTTCATTCATCTCTTATTTTGTTCTCCTGAGTCACTGTAATTCTGTTTCCAAGACATGTATCGGAAACTTGATCAAATGATTAAATACTATCAAATTATTCGACTTAACAGAAAATCAAAAGAATCAAATATTATTCAAGTATTCAGATTTCAGAGAAAATAGTGCTTTAGGGATACATTTTCAAGATGACACATTCTCATAGGTGATGCAGTTTTACAGTTATAGGTCAAACCAAAATTGCTGGCTAATTATGCAAAAAATTCAATAGTGATTTTACAGAATTAATGAATCATCAGGAAATTAATATTAAAGCACAGCTGACTGGTTCCTATTCAGCACTTCTGAATCACTGCTCATTGAGCAAAGCAATCACTGGACAATGGGGGTTTTGCCTGAGCAAAATGTGAGTCAGGAGACCTGGACTCCCATTGTCTTCACTGGGAGTTTTGCCTGCATATGGAGTGAGCTGGGACTTGTGGTGAATGGGACCCATTCACAGAGCAGCTAAGTAAAGCACTCAATACATCACTATTTTGAAGTTAACACTAGGTGGTAGACATAACTGGAAGAAATACAGACATTTTTGGAGCCATGTGAAAGGCTGGTATAAAGCAGCACTTCGAAAGTATTGTCTCTCATTTCCCCCTATTTTTGCCTAAACTTTTTTGTTTTGAAACGTATCTGGCTGTTCACACTGACATTCCCTTTGGTTTAACAAATTAATTAAAATAATTTCCTTTTTTGCACTCAGTCTGTAGGCGGAAGAGACATCCCTGTTTGGAGAAGAGTTGATGTCCTTGCAGCTGCAAATGGAAATCTCTTCCGCTGCCCAGACAGGCTATCCTTATTTAGTTGGAGAAAGGAGAGATTTCTGCCTAACCAGTTCTCAGCATGACGCTGTTTGAGTGCATCCTCACTGATCTATAGACTGCCAGCTGTACAAACTCCTCTATGAACACAAATCTGTATGAGTGAAACCTTCAATCCCACTTCCCAGCATAACTGAAAGCTAATATGAGCAGAACACAGGGAAGAGGCAAAAGGGGAAAAGAAGATAGACAAGTAAAGAAAAAAGACAAAAAGACCATACAAAAAAAGCCTGCAGGGAAAAGAAAATGTGGGAAAACAAAGATTATTATCTACACAAAGAAAGAGCATAAGATAGGGAATGATTTGGAATAGGTGTTGAAGAACCTAATAGGCTAAGGCCTACACTTCCTTCAAAACTTGAATTCACTGAAACGAATGAAAAAAGTAATATTCCTTGGATTCAAAAAGAAATATGGATGGGACAAGGACTAAGAGATAGTAATAATGGAAATAGAAGGAGAACGATCAGTGTACAGTCATGGGGAGAAGTTGCTCTATCAAAGGAAAGAGGGTAAGAGGGAAGGCAACACTCCAGCTGCAGCTGGAATTCAGAAAGGAACAGAAGGGTGGACTGAGTGACTGCATGAAAAACAATCTCTGTGCATATTGCAAGGACTGCTCTGGAAATAATGCCTCATAATTCACCACATTGACCCACGACATCAGAGTTGGATGTTGGCAGGGTGGCAATAGACACTGAGCCTTCCCACCAATATTTCATTAAACTTTGTTGCTGTGTGACAGATTGCTGCAGAGGGGCAGTCTGACAAAATGGAGCCTGACATAGAAGTGCAGATGAGGCAAATGGGTGTCATTGAGTTCTTCCACTTGGAAAAAAAATGGCATTCACTGACTTTCATTTACACTTGCTAAATATTTATGGAGACCAAACTGTGGATGTAAGTGCTGCAAGGCAGTGAGTCGTGCATTTCAGTAGTGGCAACAATGGTTTTAAAGATGAACCACATTCTGGAAAGCCGCACACGATTGCTACACCACATAATGAAGAGCATTTCAACCTGTTCATCTGCATGAATTTTACTACTGCAGTACGCAGGCTCTTGCTCATCAACAGCAAAAATGCACAGTTAATGGTGGTGTTTATGTTAGAAGAAAAATGTGTTTTGTAGCTTAGAATTTGTTTTATTAACTATTATTATTGTGGTCTTCATATCTGATGTAGTTTCCATGGAAATAGATAGGAGGCATTACTTCCAGCCTCACCACATTGTGAATCTGTGAATGAAGGATACCATGTCATGATTGAAATACTTTATTTGCTTATTTCTTTTACTAATTTCTTATCTGAGTAAATGGATCATTGTGTTCTTCCTACAGATGCATTTATAATGTATGTCAAAAGAGCTGTACACCAACTGAAAGTATTTATGCATTGTGTTAATACAGAAAAAGGAGTTTTAAAGCATGAACTCTACACATTTTCCTTTCTTGATTTTTGTTATTTTTTAATTATAGTTTTCTGAATTTCTTTCATGCAGTGACAATGTTCATGTCCTCTCAGGAGTGAAGCGAAGAACCTGGTCCTGAACAGAATAAACTGAGCTAATATATCCGTGTGAATGAGGTGTCCTCTCTCCTTTGAAACAACCTTGTTCATCCTGATAACTAACACCTTTGTAGGCTTAAATCTTCTACAGATCTGATGGCAGGCATTTGATCACATTTCAGGAACAATTTGTAATAAGTATTAAAGAGCTGTTCCAATTTGCTTTTAAGTAAGTCATGGAGACTAATGAGTTCTGTGGGCCTGGGATCCCAATAAAGAATGGAATTTCAGAATGAAAAACACAGCAAGAAAGTAAATGCTGACTACCAGACAGGCTGAATGTCGTCTGGATGCCAGGGTTACTGCGAAGAGGAGTTATTCTGAGATCTACCATGGTATATGAAACACAGATCGTCTAGAAGAACTTAATGACTTTACATTGTCTCAGCTGATGTGGACTGATTATATAGTGAAATAGAAGGAAAAAGACTTTCTGACATTTGTTTTTCCAAACCTGGTGCTGCTTTTTCCCTTAGTGAAAATTTGCATGATTTCTCAGAGCCTGCTTCTTTCTCACAATAAACAATGCAAAGCCCTCTTGCCAAAAAAATGTCCAAATGCTAAGCAGTTGCTATTATAGTCATTATTATAATAGCAACTTCGAGCTATGTGCTTTTAAATTATATTATTTTTACAAAAGATTTTTATGTGTCTTGATTGCAGTAATTATGGTTCTATAGTAATAAATGTGTATTTAAACAGTCATGTTATCTTATTGCTCCAAATAAACAAGTTCCCTCAACTGAACTTCGTACAAGTGAATGGTTTTCTTTGTATTTATCTTATTTGCTATTCTAGCAACACACTAAGATGTACGAAAGAGATGATAAACCATTGTTTTATAATATAAATAACTATGAACAAAGATGTCAAATAAAAAACAATGTTTCATATGAAATGTGTTTCATGCCGATACTATCAGATTGCAATTTATAAAGAAGTAATGCTGTTTAGATTTGTTTCTCACCTATCTGCCCTCATTTTTTTTAATAATAGCATCTTATCAAAGACAATAAAGGAATGTGAAAAGGAAAAGGAGTTCAAGACTGTGTCTGTTGTACAGGCTGGGACATGCACTACTGATAAGCCTGTGCCCTGTGTAAAGGGTATCCCGTATAAGGAGCAACACAGAATACAAGAAATGGACTTTTTTAAGAAACAGTATAGGAGTGAATAAAGACAGAAAACTGTTCAGACAGTGAGACACCCAACAACAGCACTGTGTTCCAAATATACTATAAATGTGACATCATTGCTCTGTTGCTACTCATGGCAATGCATGCTTCCAGCAGGTCTTCCCTTCAGGATGTGCAGTAGCTCAGTCAGTTCACATGTTAGGAAAGTTTACTTTTTCAGAGAAAAGATTTTAGAAAGATAAATCAGAAAGAGGTAGTCGAGAGAGAAAGGAGGATGTGAGTCTCTGTCTCCAGTTCTGTGCTCTTTCCTAACTAGACACAGTGCTATATGAACTTTTTAGTTCAACCTGTCTGTGTGGTTTTTGCGAGCTATGGGAAAGCCAGCAAAGTGACAATGTACAGAACCCTGGATCTGAATCTCTACCAGCTGCTAATGTGATCCCATTAGATTTCTTACAATGACACTGTCCCATCCAGTCTCTCATCCCTTCCTACATCCCTACCTACATCTTGGTGAGAGTTAATCCATTGTATATTCACAGCTGTGATAAGATATTCAGGAAAAAAGTTCATGAGCCATATTCTCCGCTGGCTAAACTTATCTTCCCTTCACCCTTCTCCCGACACTGAAAAGAGGCAGCTCTGTCAGTTCCAACACGCATTGTGTGGCGAGGCCCAGGCAGCCGGTGATGCTGAATGGAGATACTGCAGGTTCGTGTTACTCTGCTGGGAACTGCCACCGAGCAGAAAAGAATACTGTGTTTCTATTGCACAACTTCTAACTGAAAAACATCAGAGCTCTAAAACATAAAATCACCATTATTTTCATGGCACAATACCTCAAAATGTTGGAATTAAAATAACCAACAGGATTTCTTGGCCATCTTGAGTTAGCAAAGCTAAAACTATAATTGGACTTTGCTTTTAAACTGTTCTTTTGTCAGAAGATCGGTATTTTACAATAATTATTTAATCTCAACCATCAACAGAACATTTCACAACATCTTATTTACTGATAATTGGTTTTGACCAAATATTTGTAGTCTAGTAATCAGATGCTACAATTGTGACGATAAACTCAAGTTCAGAGTAACCAGTAGATGGAATTATCTTCTAAAAATGAATAATAGCAACATGCTGTGATTCATGTCCTTGAGTGGTCTTAGAAGATGTGATCTGTATTTCTTTATGATAAAAACAAAACCAGATCATACAGTCCAAGCACTAACAGGTGTTTAGGCTACAAAAAGGAGTTAGTAATAATTCAAGTTAATGTTTTCACACTGCACGGATTCATGTCTTCTAGCAGAACATAACCTATGTCTTCTTTGATGTGTCTAGGGTGCACACAAGTATACACATTACAAAACACTATCTCTATTCAATGAAAGTGTTAACTTTCACTACTTCATATCTTAAACAAAAATAATGTATATTTTTCACATTTGGCTGGCAAGAACTGAGGTATTTGTCAAATTCCACTGTGCTAAACAGATCAGAAAGCAGTCAAAACCAAAAATTAATTTCTCATGGTTATTTCAGCATGACAAAAAGGAAAAACCCAAGAGCCAATCTAGTGTCACAGGAAAAAAAAAAAAAAAAAAAGCATGCCATGGTCCTGTGGAAGTATTCAGGAGCCTAAAGCTTTGTCTTAGCTCTGCCAGCTATTTGCTAGTTTATATGGATTAAATCTAACCTTTCAGAGCATCAGTTTCTTCACTGGCATAACAGGATCTAGTGATGCTAATCTGAGTTTGAGCTCGCAAGGCAGTCATATATATTCTTATTTTGTCCAACTTAATAAAAGACTAGGTACATACCAACATATAATTTACTATAAATAAACATACTCTTTCACAGGTATTTCATTCCTATTTTACCACTGTGGCAGAGATTGCATAAAGATTCAACAATATTTTACTGATCTTCTACTTAAACTATGAAACTTTAAAAGTACTGCCGCACTAATTGATAGTGCTGATTTGTTAATGTGAAGACTGGATTGCTTGGGTTGTTAAGATGCCTTTTTCAACTGGGATCCATGCGTGCTCAAGCTAGGTTTTGTTACCCTCTGAGAAATGGAGTGGAATGAAATGAAATTCATTGCTTCACTTCCACATCTTGTATTTGCTACTTTTAATTTCCCTAAGGTTTTTCTGGATAGCTCTATTCAGATGAAAATAACAATACCTTTTTTTTGATCTGCAGCTTCCATTCTGATATCTTTACTAGTTTACAAAGACATTTTGCCAATGTGCTAAGTAGATTTACTGGCAGATTTTGCTCACCACAACAAAGCAGAGCTTGCGTTTACCATGTGGATCCACACTGCCCATAAGGAAAAGGTTCAAATTAATTTGACCTCATTCTATCTGTGCATCTCCTGCTTTCTCAAGAAAGGGCTGAAACCGAAGCCCAAATCACAGAAAAGGGTGCTGAGCTAAAATAACTACATAGAAAGACTTTACAAGGCCTTACATTGTTCCTTGTCCTAAGGCACATAGAAATGATTTTACCAGTGTGATATTGATGGTAACACCTTGAATGCTGCTCTGTTACTCTACAAAGCGTACTGATGCTTTTCCACGTTCTGAGTGTTGCCTGGCTCAATCTAAAGTCTATAGTGTTCCTAGAAACTTCTATATTTTAAGTTGTTGTCCCTAGAAACTTATAATACTAAAATTACAGATTAGAGCTCTTAACCAGTAATGCTTAAATCTCATCCTAGCCCTGGTATTAAAGATTGTATACTAAATCGATTAAATCTGTTACATATTTAAAAGGTAATTCCAGTGGGTGCGTTATAATTATGTGTTGCCAGGAGACATTGCGTTACTGTGACTCATTTATTGTTATTAAAGAATACCTAAAATACATGTTTATTATAATAGTAATGTGATAGTAATATATTGGATAGTAATCTTTACAAGTTTCCTAGTTTCACTATCAGAGATAAGTAGATCTATAAAGGGAATGGATGTCAGGAAAGGAAAGAGAGAAAAAAAAAAGAAAGAATATTTGAACACACTCCCAGAAAGCCCTTAGTGTTCTATTTTTCTAAGCACTCTTCAACAGTATCCATTGCTCATGACAGCAAATGAAAATATCACTGCTGAAGTTAAACTAAGCTGTAAGACTGCTTAATGTCTGTTTACATCTTATCACAATCAATAGCTAATTCTCATAAGATTCTCTTTTCTTGTAGGTTCAGTTATTAATGAAAGTGCTAAAACATGGTGTACTTTGGGATCACCTCACTTGGGTCCTGATTTCACTCCAGCTAAGGCAACTGGAATATTACCACCTATTTGAACACAGAGCAGAATGAAGTCCTTATCTGGGAGGTACTGCAAAAAGCTCACCATGCTCCACAAGGAGATATCAAACAAACTGACCAGTAGAGGCCAAGGGTCAGGTAAGAGGTCAATTCCCAACTCCAGGCAAGAGGGTTTAAATATTTAAAAACTGCACAGGAAAAATAATGATGAGATGGACATCTAAGCTGCCAGGTATTAAAAAATGCAGCATGTGGTTTCTATCCTTGCAACACAAGCTGTTAACAATTTTTCTTGCTTTTTAAAATAAATGAATACAAAATAAGGTCATTCAGACGTTTATTTTCTCTCTTGTAAGATCAAGATTCCACAGTTCTCAATCTAAACACAAGCCTTCGTTAAGCATGTGTGGATGCATTATACTGTAAGAGTATTTTTGCCTTACGTTATACATTGTTGTGTGAAGCATGTTTTAAATCAGAAAATATCTTTGCAAAGCTATCACTCTGACTGTGTGGAAGTTACACTGCTCTGAATTCAATTTCTTACCTATTTGCGTGTATTTGGTGTGTCAGAGTATTCTGTATACTTAAAGAAATCATTAAAAGCCATGTCATCCGTAAATGAATCTTGTAAATGTAACTTTTACTATATATTTATATAAAAGTTAGTTTCTAGATTTTGTAAATCTTATGGAAAAATACGCTTAAAGTGTCATGACTTTAAGTCATGACAGTGACAAATGTACTGAATTGTGATTATTGAAGAACTTAAACTGACTTGACCAACATTTATAATGTTAATGTTCCTTCAAGAATTGAGAAGTCTGTGGGAATTCCCCTGACTCTACTCTGCAAACATCTTTTCAGTAATGCAAACTTCTAAACACTAAAAAAAAAATGAAGGCCAGTTATTTCCCAAAAGTGGATGTATTATGCTTTTCACTTCACCATTCATTCCGTGCTATTGAAACAGGTTGAATGGGGCTTAGCATCCAGTGGATTTAAATTGCCAAATGGGAGACAAGTCTCATCACGTCCCTTGATTATCTGCAGGAAATGTATAAAGAATTACAGCTGATTGCATTTTTCTCTGCTCTTGACAGTGCTCCAGCTGCTTCTGAAAGATATGTCTTGTTCCAACCCTGGGAGATGAGTATTCATGAATAGGTGTTGTTAAGGGTTAGAAAATACCTGATAGCATCACACCTTGCATCTTTTTGGTACAAGCTGTCATGCTAATGTATCGTAACATTTATTTTAATGAGCACAGGGATGGTGTTATATAATTATGTGGAGGCTTTGCAGCTTTCAGCCTGCGGCACCGAGTGGAGAAGCTCTCAGCTCCAGTGCGTGCGCGATCCTCGGTCCTTCCTGGGTTCTGATTTTGCATTTCTAATGAAGCTGAATTGACAAAGCGTGAAAATGGTCTAAAAGGAAAAACAAAGAAAGTGACCCTGTTCTCACTGCACTGAGGCTCATCAATATTCCAGCAGCTCGGCTTTCCCCTCTCCCTGATGTCTTTAATTTTTTTTCAGAGCTGGGCTAACAGTCTCCTCCCCTTTCCTTAAGTTGCAGTGATAGTAAGTTGCTGCGTTCCCCAGCACATGCGGATTGTCAGTTTTCTGCCTCCCGCTCGCTGAACCGTGCAGCTCTGCTGCATTTGCTGGGAAATCCCAACCTGGTCTGCCAACAGCGCAGGGAACCACACAGATTTGAAAAGGTGAGCGGACCCTTCAGCTGCGCGGGAGCCCTCATTTCTCACTCTTATCCTTTGTATTTTCCTTAATATAATGATCCTTCTGCCTATACCCACGTTCTCTCTTGACCTTTGCGCTGAGTTGTTATAGAGCACGTTAGCTCTGTAGAGCTCCATAGATTAGGTGCATGAGGCGTCTAGGGAGAAAAGGCGTGCAGAATGAGTCTGTTTCTTGCAAAAGAGTGAAAATTAATTGCTCTGAAAAAAACCTTCTCGCACACAGTGCTTATGTTCTGGCTGGAATGTAAATATCTGTTGCAAATGTTTTCATTCTCTAAACAAGTAGAGCGTGTGTCCTTCTGTTAAAATTCAGAGTGCTGCGCTCACGTGCCAGTCTCCAAACATATGGTAATTCAAAAAGCAGTGATCAAATCTCAATAAAATCAATTTGCTACAAGATGATATTTCCTCTAAGACATGCCTTTTCAAAACCTTTTGTATTTATATTCTAACTGCTTCCCAAAGGAGAAAAAATATATACTTAGGCACTCAATTTACTAAGGTGTTACAGTTAAACTGTGTTTAAGTGTGGACAGATTTCACTGGAAAGAACTAACTCTGTACATAGATAGAAACTTCTGATTTCCTCATAAAAACATTCTGGTATATTAACACTTCAGAAAACCAGATTCTCAGTCTGGAAAACCACCTTTGTGCAGACTCCATTATGAAATAAGTCAACACCAAGCAGATGTCAATATTTTATTCTTAAACAGAAAATAATGTTTTAATATTAAAACATTTTATGGTTGATTCAGTGGCATGATTTCTTGAAATCATACTGTATGCCTGTAGTTGCTGGACATTACGTGCAAGGAGAGCTTGTATTACGGTCAGAAACAACAAGCTAAGTGGGATATAACTTCTAATGCTTTACAGATGTACTCCAAATAGATTATACACTTTAAAGATGAGTATTATCAACATAAAACTGTCAAGGGCACACCTTCTAAATAGCGGCTGAGGGATGAATAAATGATTCCTGCTGTGTTTTGCCATGTGAAAAGAAGGAATTCAGACAATGTGGGCAGCCAGTTAAAAACATCTGAAGTGCAGAACATTTTAAATGTTCCAATTCAGGCAAAATATTTCTCTCCAGTGTTTCTAGCGAAGGTGGACTGTTTTGTTTTTTGGTTTTTTTTCTTTTCTTTTCTTTTTTCAAATGGCAAGGATTTCCTGATCAGATGGGAAGTACACTTGACATAGAGTTTTAAACTCATAGAGCCTTATACTTCCAGGAATAGTAACCAGTTCATGTCACTCTATCTCTAGGAGTCACAAAAAGTTACCCCTGGTTTTTACAGAATGATGGCAAGCTCATTGTAACTTTTTAATACACAGGATGCCTGCCTGAACAGAATATAAAATCCTTCCTTCTAAGAGTTCTTCTCACAGTCAACAACTTATGTATCACAATAAATACAGGTTTTATTGAAATGGGAAGAACATCTGCTTCCATGTAAGTATGTGATTAATCATTCCTCTGAAGTCTTATTGCAGTTTTTGGTATTTCTTGTCTTACAGGCTCCTCCAGCACCTCTTACAGAAAAGGGTCTCCCATTTTTCTGAAAGGATTTTGATAAAAGTTTATTATAAGATAATATTTTCTGCAAGATAAATGACTAAAGGTAACGGAGAAGATCCCAAAACTGGAAGTAGGATGGAACGCTTTCAACAAGGAGTCCGGAAACGTACACTTTTGGCAAAAAAAAAGGTGCAGAGCATAACAAGGGATGATGTTAAAAGTTACTTATTGAGGAATGCCTTTGTGCTCTTCACCGTTGTTGCTGTGATTCTTGGTGAGTCATTTGTTCAGTAGGAATATTCTGTTCTCCACTGCATTTGACGACAATTTGCCTGGGCGTTTTGCATTACAAACAAGATTCCAAATTCTTCTGCACTGATAAGGATGATCTTGCTTGGAGAGTTTGGGTTCCTGCAGCTGCATGTTGAAGCTGCAGGAAGAGCCATTTCAATTATTCTAGTATTTCTAAGAAAAAATATGGAGGAAGAGATCAGATGTTTTACAGACTCTTCTCCTAAGGAATTAGGCTCAATAACTGTAACAGAATGTTCTCAGTAAAATCTTCTACCCAAAGCAGGTTCAGCAAAATGCTCAGGATGTAACTTTTCTTTACCCAGTCTCGCGGTAATGAACACTTTGCAATGACTAACAGAAGTTCTTTATGGATGAAATTGGAATGAAACTTTAACTTACTTCTGAGCAAACTTCTGTATCAGAGCTTCAGTCCTTTTAGTTTCCCCATGACTAATGCAAACAAATCAAACGTAAGTGCAAGCTTATGCTTCCTCTGTTGCTCACAATCTTACACATGCATCTTTCAGATGCAATTGTGGCAACAATAGAAATGTAACCTATTCAAAGAACTGCAAGATAACACCTGATTAAATGCCTACTTAGAGGGTATGGAAAGGAATCCAGAACATCAAACAGCATGCAGATTAGGAATGCAACAAAATGTTAAAATATAGCTACACATTTTACATTTACATTAGAGACAGAATCATCTGACAAAAATATGCCATTTTAAAAGAAAAATATTACTTTATATAACCATATAATCACTTTTGATAATTTTCCTTTACATACAGATTGATTTTCTAAATGACACCATATGCTCCTTTAAGTACTCATACCGTGAGCAAGAACATTAAGGTTTTACCATCCTTTTTTTCTGTTTTCATTTTTAATTAGTTTGCAATATAAAACTATGAAACTGCTTGTCAAAACTCAGATGTTTTACTTAAAGATATATGTCCTAATCCCGCATAGACTCGAATGTCCTTGACAATGTTGTTCTACGTAAGTCTGCTTGCTCTACTTCTACATCTTTCTTAGAGTTGAAATTTTACCATTATTGTTGTTTGATACCTATACTGTAGGACTATTTTAAACCACTTTCAGTTTTGATGTTCTTTTTCTGGGAGAAAATTATGCTGGTCTACATAAGGATAAGATTAGGTACTTTGTTGCTACAATAGAGATGTCATTCTCTCATGTTTCTCAATGGTATTTGATCAAAAGTACTTTTCATTCATAAATAATGCAAAATGCAAAAAAGTCCCAAAACATTTATTTTGGGGATACAAATTATAAACATCTTATCTACAACGACAGGGAAAGGCAGAACAAACTAGCCAGGTTTTGAAACGCTGTCCAAACTCAAAGTAATACAATTGAGGCAAATAACTGACAAGAGCAAAGCAATCCTACATTTTTTTTTCACTACCATCAGACTCCAGGGTGACTTCCTTAAAGTTAGCACTGTAGGAACAGAAACGTAGACTGCGCAAATGCGTTTACTTCTATTGCATGTTCCAATTAGCTTTAGAGTACTAGTGACAAACATCTGCCCTTGTCTCTACTACCCCCTACAGCCAGGGCAGAGTAGAGTAAGGATGGAACTCAAGATGGAGAATTGATGAAAATGTGCAGCCTGTGATGACTCAGATGCTCAAATTATGGTCAAGAACCTACAGACACCTCTGTCTGCTGCAATATCTTATAAGAATCTTCTCGTTGCTATGAAGGAATATTTCAAAATTTTCTCACATGGGTGGTGTAATTTTACATTGCACATTGTGATTAGAACAGCATGCTCACACTTGGCAGATATAAAAAGGTAAAACTTTTTCTGTATTATTTTTCACTGTTGTGGAAATATACAGAAATAGAGAACAGTTGGCTAAAGTGTTTGGAACGTATTCAGTGGCTGAGCTTCATCTGTCTAGTCTGGAGAGAATTCTTATCATCTCTTAGCTGTTTGATGATCTGTGAGAAATCAGATGGAGAGCTCAATCCTTTCCTAGTAGAGAGCAATAAACACTGTGGAAATAACCCACCCATTAGGACTGCTGATTGTCTCATCAGAGATGCTTAGATGAGAATATAGGTAAAGACTAAACTATACTCAGGTAAAAGACCTTTAATGTTGTCTGTAATCTGTGCAGGTAGAAGACGTCAATTTCTAGGGCTGTCAGTCCATCAATTTTCAGGGAGACTCAACTGCAGAAAATAAAAATTTTAGCTTAACTGAGAACAGTGTTTCTTCAGAAGCATTTATTTTAGGCTGCTTTTGCCTAGACAGTGAGATGAAAAAGCCCACTTAGTAGAACATTTCTGAATTTGCTGAGCAGGATCCATACTGGTAGAGGTCAAGTGGATAGGATCATCTGCCCTAGACCTCTTCCAGGACTATAGCTTGAAGCAAGCATTTGAGTAAGTCTGGTGAGTTAGTGTCTGTGAAAATAAGCACTTTGTTATGAAGCGGATGGCTTCAACATGCAGTTCTTTGAGTACTGATGTTTTACTGACAGAGCAGAGATTTTGTGGCATTCACTTGAGAAGGAGAAATACAATCAATTACCTCAACGTCTGCATGCAGTCCAATTCTGAACTGATTTCTGCAGTGGCTGCTTCAATGCAAAAACAATTATTCTTTAAAAATCCAATTATGAGTGTTCCAGAAGTTAATACTCTTACTGAGGATTACTCGCACGCTATTCTCTATTTTTTAAAAATCTCAAGAAAGTTTCCTCTGACTTCTCATTTTGCATAGATAGGTTCTGTCTAGTACATCATTCTCATTATCATAACTGTTGCCATTTTTAGAGAAATTTAAACTACTTTGAAGACCTTTGAAAGACTGAGAAAAACACGGTCAGCAAAGTGAGTTACAGGTATTTTTTACAGATTCTGCTGGCTCAGCTAGAAATATTAAAATACGGTTTTTTAGCAGTAGATCTTAGCAAAAGCCAATAGATGTGTGAGGTGAATTTAGGAAGCTGACCGTTAGTGAATTCAGTGTTGTGATGACCTGGAGCAGTTTAAGGTAGGGTAGATGTCAGGGTGGCTCATGGAAAATCTGCAGGAAGTCTTACCACCTTTGAAGTGTTAGCCAAATTACTGGCAGAATCTCAGGGGCTGCCCTCTCTCCCACGCTACTTCACTTCATCATCCTGTCCCCAAAATGCCTTCCTTTCAGATGTCCTTCCTCCAGCGGACACTTGATTCTCTGCTACCAACCTCCCATTTACCAGAAATGCACACAAGTCCAGATTTTGCTCTGGCAGGACTTCTGAGTGCCCCAAAATATCTTGTAGATTCTGAACTTGTACTAAAGGAAAGATCCAAGCTCACAGAGCTCCTGGGAAGCTGTTCACAGAAAAAAATACTATTATAACCAAGGGGTTCAGTGAAGAAGGAAGTTGTGGAGCAAGTACAATAAGAAGCACTTTCTGCATAGAGATGAAACCACCGTAGCACTATTCAAGAGGAACGGAGACGGAGCTCATTCTGGGAACCAATTTGTGTTTCTTGCTGCCCACCCACCAAAGGGAGCACAGGGCTGGCTGTATCGTGACATGCAGTCCTCTGTAATTGCAGGGAATCTCACAAAAACTGTGAATTGCTGATCAGCACATACAGGATATATCCTACAACAACTGTATGCCTTCCACAGTATCCCAAAACTTTCTGATGTCCTTTTAAACAAACAAACAAACAACCAGTTAAAAGTGTAATATGAAGATAGAAAGCAGAGTTAAATAAATCCTGTAGATGATCCTTCATCATACAGTTAAAAAAAAAAAAAAAAAAAAAAAAAAAGCCTAAAAGATCTAGACAGTGAGAAGCCGTGCAGAGCTGCAGGTTCTCCTATCTCAACACACTACAGGTCCAGACAATAATTTAAAATGAGTCCTAAAAGGATGCCAGTGATACATGGGTAGACAGAACCCCTGGATTTAAAAAAAAAAAAAAAAAGACAGAATCTTATACTTAGAAGTAATATGCTTTCTGCTACTGGTAGATCTCCTTTATCCATTGAAGAGAAGGTAATTTGACCCTATTGCACACTGGCAGTGTGCACAGTGACAGTGATGAAGTCAGCCTTGGTAAAATTTGCATAAGAACAAAGCAGAGATCCATTATGGTAGGAGAAATGTTGTGGGAGGTGAGTCCTAGGTGAGAAAATATGGTAAACGTAAAGAGAAAAAATGTGATACCAGAAGAAGGATAAAATACATAGAAGTGAATCAAGATTGCTCAGGGACAGCTGGGAAAAAATTAATTCCATCTTTTATGAAGTCAGAGGCTGTCTTTGTCCCAGCATTTTCCTAATGAATCTGTGCGACACAATGGCTCTTTCTTACTATGTGAATCCTCCTAGCAATGTAGTAAAAACATATGTATAGAAATATAGCAAATAAGCAAAGCCTTAATTCTATTTGAAATTTTAAAGTATTTATTGGTTTTTTGGGAAAAAAAAAATACCAACCCAACAACAAACAAAGAAGAACCAGACAACATGTTGTCCTAGTACAGAGTAACAGTTAAAAATTCAAAGATTATTCTTTGAATGTGCATGGAAGTACAAGGACCTGCCTTTGTGCTCTTCAGCAGCCAGTAACAAATGGCAGACAGTGAAATATGAACAGCACACTGGTTAAGCGGTTACTTGTAAAATAAAATTATGTACATTTATTATCAGAATCTTTATTTCTTATCATGCTCTCTGGTGTTAATGAAACAACCCAGCACTACTTGCCAGACTGCCATATGCTGTGTAGTAATGACAGTACATGTGGCTGTTGAATAACAGCTGTACATTCAGTAACAGTGCAGATGTTCGCAAAGGTGCAAAATATGCTCAGTGTTACTTTAATACCTTATTTGCTTTTATTAGGCCAGTCAGTGGACTTGCCAAGTGGTGCTGAAATGTAACGTTTCTGGGTGATCACAAATCAAACCAGAGAATCATCTATTCACTGTTTTGTTCATACAGCTTGTGAAAATGTAGGCATTGCTGGCTTTTTCAAAACTCGCTCTAGAAATTCACTTTAAATTGATTTATTTAATACTACTTTGTACAAAATGAATTTCAAGGCTTTCTAGGGTGGAGCTCAGGCCATTAACAGAGACATTTAGCCTGTTTATGTGATTTTAAAGAGATTTACTGATAAATTTGACTGCAGTACTCGTAGAACATGGTAATCATGCCATCAAAGCATAACGTACAAAAGAAACAGTGGCTGTATGAAAGACCACCATGAAACAGTTTGTAATTTTGTGAGCATTAGGGAGAACTAAAGAGATATTTCAGTGGCAAATGAACTATTGTCAGGACTATCTAGTTCTTCCCACTTTTCTTTATGTGTGCTGTAGTTACTGTGGAGACTGCAAAGCAATACAAAATCATAAGGAAAATGCCAGTTACTTGTATGCTGAGTAAATGTTTAACGTCATTAGATTCTTACTAGCACCCTAGCTACTGAAACACTTTAATGAGTAGCCATCTGCACTGGAATGCCTTTCAGTTGGCCAAAATGAAAGCGTAGTCTAAGATGTCATGTTCAGTCATTTATTAATTCCTGAAGCTTTTTTTTCTTCTTCATTGAATATTCTTGAAATAATCAGATATCTAAAAGTCTGTGAGATTTACTATATGAAAGTGTTTGAAAAAGTACAGAAAACAATCCAGTATGAAATTAAATCTTCTAAATTTTAATAAGGCTGCTAAAAAAATGTAAGACACAAATGCAAATGTTCTAATAGTTTGTACTGTAACATTGACTTTTAGATCAAGATAAGTGGCAGCTAGGAGATATTAAATTTTGGTTATCTCACTCCTTCTTTACAAGGTTAGGTGCATAAAAATAGTCTGTACAGTTATATTAGTTGTGTGTATATCCTGTCCATTTTCCCAGTTCTTTCTTTTCCTGTTCATTACATTCACATTTTGTATTTTGTTAAACTTCAGATTAGAACTCACACATTATCCTTTGCATTTACCGTATTTTGTCACATATTTGTTGCCCAGCCAGTTTGACCTTGAGCTTTGGAGCAGTAAGACAAAGTAAGTGATAAAAAACAGAAAAGGAGCTTAGAGATTTCTCCTTTGCATGCTAATTTATCTGAATGAGCTTCTCACAGAACATACTGATGTTGATATTGTGTATTAGGAAGCGGCTGGGCAACTGATTGTGGAAGGTGCTGTGAAAAATGGGGCAGGAACAAATGAAAATAATTCCAGATTGATTTTTGTGGGTGCTTGATTACTTTTTTCATTAGATCAACACTGCAGAGTTGGAACGGTACTGACAACATGTGTACTTCTAATTAACATGATGAAATCCCAGAGTATTTAACTTTTAGAAGCCATTCAAAAGTTCAGTAGTAGATCAATTGAACTATATATCACTGAAAAGGAAAGCAGTTAAAAGCCAGAAGGAAGTCAAAGTCAGAAGGATAACATGAGAATCAGAAGGGTAACAAAGTGTTATTCTTATCCTCTGGAGATGTACTACCATGTTTCTTCTCTTAGCAGTTGTTATATTCAACTTTTGAATGCTGTTCAATTCCATAAATTGAAGAAACGCATTTTCTTCCTTTAAATTTGACATGGCTACCTACTTCCTATTAGTACTGCTGTAAGACCATAAATGGAAATCAGCTTAGCAGTTGCACACTGCATGCTTGGTTTTTTACCATTTCAGTAACCTGGCCCAACTGAAAATTCATTTCTTCCACAAAGGTCTATAAAAGATGCAACTTATGTGATAAACAGTATTTGCACTCGAACATAAACTGTTCCTTCAAATTGCCTCTAGTATATACTCAGTTTTTACCATACACAAGAACTCAGTTAAAAAAAAAAATAGGCAGACACTATTATAGCATGACTATAGTGAAACTACTGATGAAGAATTTCCTAGGAGTGCTAACTAAACACTACTGATGGATTAAATTGCTGCATAATTTTTGATGCCTTTTGAAATCTTTTTCACTTGGGAGTATATACATCAACAAAGAAAGACTTATAACCTAGTCCTCCAAAGCCTAAAATTTAAGTAAAGGGAGCTAGTTGTACATGGAATTCAAATCTCAGAGCTGAGTATCTTTTTAGAACATGGTTGAGAGCTGGGAGATTCAAAATGTGACCCCACAAGTCTGCAAAGCAGACATGTAACTGTTTAAATCTTGACAGGAGGTAAAATAAAGGAGGATTGCACTCCTACTCCCACTCCTTTCTGTTAGCCTGGATCATAGCAGATATTTCCAACCAGTCAAGATCCGGAAGCATATGAATCATCACCTTGGACATAGTGTCAGTGGCTCTTGAGGAACTGACTTGCACTTTTCCTTTCAAAATCTGAGTTTTAGGATGGATTCCACCGTTTCTTTCAAAGTTGTGTCACTGGGCAGAAGGAAGTGCAAGACTGAAATTTATATGCCAAGAGAAGAAAAGGAAGCATAGTGTTTTATCCTAATGGCTAAATCACTGATCTACAGCAGGGAGGCCCAGGTAGTGAGGAAATCATTGGAGAAAGAACAGTAGCCTACGGCATTCCAAATCTAGCTGGTTCTCTGCATATACATGTTGATTGTACTCAGCTTCTTGTTCTCCTGTACTTAGATTGGATATAAGAAAATTGATGCTTAGATTGTCGTGAATCTCATGGCAGTTCTGAGAAAAACACAGGCAGAACTGTGACAAGCTAGGAAACTTGAGGGGAAAAAAAAAGAAAAAAGAAAAAAAAAAAGGAGAAGTGACCATTAACTTTATAGAGTCCCACAACTAAGCTTTTTTATCTAGAGGGACTTTGAAGGTCAAAATTTGGACTGAGGTGCTTTGTGATTAAGTACTGTTCCAGGTGCCGGTTTTCCTTTGCTGTTTTTGTGACCTTCCATTCTGAATGCTTAGAAGTGAGAGGTATCAGAATTTACGTGGAAGTTACAGCCAAATCAATCCTCTTTGGTACAACATTTTCAGAATCACAGACCACTCACTATACCCTTCAAATTACAACTCATAAGAAGTCAGTCAGTTAAAAAGGCTCAAATAAGTCCTCATTGAAATCAAATTAAATGAAGAACATTTTGAAATTCATACGTTGGAGGAGGCTGTTCACCAGTGGGTAGAATGGATGGAAGATTCTAGATATAGGTAGTTTCATCAAAGTCATAATAAGATTTATAGGAGGCTTACCTGAACAAATCCAACTGACTGAAAGCATCCTAACCATCTTTTTGAAAAGATGACAACATGATCCCACTAATTTCATTCATGAACCTGGATTCCTTATTGATAGAATATAATTTCTTTCAATAATGAAGGGTCACAGTGATCCTTATACCTGACAAGCAGCAGTCTTCTATTCCACATCTGGAAATCCTTCCTTTCAATTCTGTCCAGGTTGTTTGCATGTATCAGCAAAGTACTGGATAAGAAATCTTTAAAATCTTCTGACAAAGTCTGCCATGTGAGTTATGTTCCATGACCCAAACAGGTCTGGCACAGGCATATCTTGTTTCAACAAAAACTTAATCCTCAGTGGCAAATACCTCAATTACAGGTTTAGACTATCGGTGCTGAGTTAAATTAACAGGTAGTTTTGTAGGAATGAGAAGTTGGGCGAGCTCCATAGAGATACAAATGCATAATTCAAGCATCCCACAAATGATCATATAAAATGCACATCAAGGAAGTCAAGCTTGTAAAAAAATGTTTTGTAATGTATGTCTAAGGTGGAATCAAAATACACAGATAAAGGCAACTATCAAGGTCTAACTTCAGGCTCTCCATTAAGCTACACCAGACATTTTTCAGAGTAGAGCCCTGTATTTTTATTTTGTTTGCATAAACTTCTTGGCACAGAGGGATCTCAGTCTCATTGACTGCAACTCCTGAGTGTTACTGTTCTGTAAAAAAGACAAAAGATTACTGATGGGCAGATGAATCTGTTGAAGAGCAGAATTTTGTGATGTTTAGGGCTATGTCAGCTTTCGGTTGATGAAAAACAGGCAAGAAAGAAATGTAAAAGCAAGAGAAGAACTATGTAAACTTTACAAGAAACCAGTTCTCTTATCTATTGGGAATTACTCTTTATGGGAGAGAAAATATGTACATTTGTCAAGAAGGTTGGAGCAGTAAAGTAAAACCAGGCATGAAAAATTATTACAGTAACATTGGAGAGCACTGAATAATACCTTAATTCTAACCAATACTTCACAAAATACAATCTATCTGACCTGCATTGGGTATGTGTTGTATTCTGTATAGCAGTAAAAACTGTTTTTCATTTCAAAACCTCTACAAAAGCTTTGCAATTACTTGTCCGTTTTTAACAGCAGAAGAGAAATCAGAGATGTAAATATAGAAGTGGTTCAAGACAGACAAGGCAAATAGTAAGGAAAAAATTTGAAGACTAAGAAGCCTAAGTTGAGCAAAAACACTTCTGAACGTGTTATCAAAGAAAAAAAATCATCCCCTGACTAAGGAAGAAAGGTGAATGAAGTCACTACCTGAATAACTCTGGAGTTAAAAAATAGCAGAAGACAAACTTCAATTTCAACTTTTTATTTCTTTAATATTTAAAACAGCACTCAAATTCTGTTATATTTTTGGATTTTGTATGCGAAGTGTTTTAATATAAGCTGCATTTCACAAAGCAGTGATTTTACTCATTGCTTAATTAGAATCATAGAATTATACAATGGCTTGGGTTGGAAGAGACCTCAAGGATCATCAGGTTCCAATTCCCTGATGCAGGTAGGGTTTCCAACTGTTAGATCAAATACTAGTTCAGTCTGCCCAGGGCCCCATCCAGCCTGGCCTTAAACACCTCCAGGGATGACGCATCCACAACTTCTCTGGGCAACCCGTTCCAGCACCTCACCACTCCCTGTGTAAGAATTGTCCTATTGACACCGAACCCAAATCTCCCTTCCCGCAGTTTATAACTATTCCCCCTTGTCCTATCACTATCTACCCACATAAAAAGTTGATTTCTCTCTTGTTTCTAAAGTCTCTTTAAATTCTGGAAGGCAACAATGAGGTCTCCTTCCATCAATCTCTTTTCCAGTTTGATCGAGCCCAGTCCCTTCAGTCTATCAGTTCTTACAGCTTCAGACTCCTCATTCCCACTGTAGCCCTTCTGTCCACAGTATCCAAGGAGGGGCTGCTGTGCTTGCAGCAGTGCAAATGCTCAAAGTCAAGTCCAGGCCCCTCTGCAGTGACAAGACAGCTTGAGTCTCTTAATTTTGAGCTGCAAATTGGGTACCCTACATATTTTAATCTGATTATAAATGTCTATAAAATAAATCACAAATTAGAAAATGCCTCGGGATATTTGCAAATTATAACCAAAGATTGATGCAAGTAGTCCAGAGTGGTTTTTGGAAGGTAACAGCACTCCCTGTATGAAGTAAATCTTCTGGGCCAGTTTCAGAAACGGAGACTGTAGCACAGCATCTGTGCTCAGCATAGCAGCCAGCACCATGGCACTCCTGCAGAGCCTGAGCAGCAGTAACCCATGATATGAGGAACAACTCCAACATCAGTGCAACTCTGATGTCCAGAGAAAATCAAATGTGTGCTGGAAAACCTCTCTTTACAGCCTTAAAATTCTATTCAGATGGAATTTACGGATTTTTTGGCTCTGTTTTCTGATCTTCCATAGCAGGAGTTTCAGCTACACTGCTTGATGTCTGGCAGCCTCAGAAAGCCCATGGGTTGTGTGTTCATGAACAGCGGGCTCAGTAGCACATAGGCAAAGACTTCAGCACACCCTTGAAATGCTAAGCCTGCCACAATCACTGTATACCAGAGGTATCTACTTGTGCACAATAAGCACAGTGCATCCTGACTGAAATAGATTTATTTTATATGTGGACAAGCCAGGTAGTCCATTCTTGTTGCTAGAACTGTCCCATAGCACAATATCACAGGCTCCTCTGCTGCAGTCATGACTAGGATATTCAGCTCTTTTAAACAAGTTCCTCCCTAGCTCCCTCCATTGTATCTCTCAAACAAAGGAGAGTTATTTGTGTCCAAATCAACTCATACTCCTCTTCACTCTCTCCTCCTGCAAGACCTCCTTGGAGTACTTCTCCTTAAGCTCTCTGTTGTATCAGCATCGTGCAGTTAAAAGTGCAAGAACATATAACACAGCTCATATATATACTACTATAGATGGGAGATCCTTTGTCAGGTCTCTTCCAGTTGAGAGCTGTAGAGAGAAATCAGCTGGTTTATTAAGTATGAAACAGAGAAATGCATATTGAACATAATTCATCCTCAAAGGAGGACAGTTAAAGGAATTTTGAGCTACCTATACACTCCAATTCCAGATTACTATAGATGAGGAAGAGTAGCTGATGAGGTTACTCAAGAACATGTTTTTATGATAAATCAAATCAAGGAGGTAGATAACAGAAAATTAACCTCAGTTTAAATCCTTAGTGTTTAACAAATACATGTGCACAAAAGCAGTTAAAACTTAGATCAGCTTAAGTTGTAGATCCTCCATGGCTGTAGCAATTCTGTGCTCAACACAACATTATCCCGCTCAGTTTGATGGAATATATATGTGCCCAGAATTCCCCTGATACAAGACCTGGAGTAAACAAACTGAAATTGTCTCTTCCAAACCAAGGAGATCCGGGGAATGAAGGCTCATAGAGAACTCTCATAGCTATCCCACCAAATACAATTTTTTTGGGAAGGAGCTTTAAAGAGAGTCATAAACTCCAGGATAAACAAAGAGTTGAAGAGACGTAACAAGACAGCACTGGTGACTATACAATGCAAGAAATAGTTTTTAAATGTTTAATAGCAGCTCACTACTCTACTCAGCTGGTAGACCCAAATTAAATGAGCAAACAGAAGTAACTATCTAGCTACTAAAGAACAGCTAGAACAATAGGAGCTAATACTTAAGATATAATTAATAAAAATTTTAAAAGTCACTAACAAGAATATTGCTTCAGTATGCAAATATGTAATACTTAGGTTAGGTACTTAGCATTTAGGTTTATCAGAATGGTGACAAAGGGAACATACCTTCCTACCCACACAGAGAAAACCAGAAAGCAAGGAGGGAATAGGTTATTATATACAGAGTGTGGGCAGGAGGTTTGATTAAAAATTATGAAACAAACAAAAAAAAAAGATCAAGAGGTTAAGAAAGATTGTGATTTTGTCGGCATCTTAAAGTATTCCTTATCTCTAGAGGGATTATTTACCTGTTTGTCTTAAGAAAATACACTTGATGTCCTATCTGAAAATGGTTGTTAGGAGAAAAGGTATCAGAACAGAATGGTAAATTAAGCAAAAACAAATGACCCAAAGAAGAGAAGCATTCATCCCAGGGCTCTGCAGGAACATAAGAATGAAATGGTTGTGTGGCTAACAGAAATATACAATGTCCCATTAGTCTGGAAGGAGCCTGGCTCTAGCCTAATTTCTGTCATAGAACAAAATGTTATTTTCTTGCTGGTTACGAGGTTTTCTGAAAGATCATGCTTAACAGCGATTATTTTAGTGACCATTCTACTTAGTCTAAGGAACTCTATTCCAGTTACATGGATATTTCCTATTTCCTGCTTGAAAAGACGAAGTAAGTCTGTACTTAATCTTCTGAAGAAAAGGAGTTCACATAACAGTGACTTGGGATCTACTGAGAAAAAGCAGAATATCTAGAGTAACCTCCTCTAGGGAAACCACTTTGCAGAAGGTTGGACTAGACGACCTCCAGTTGTCCCTTCCAACCCCTTTGGCTCTTTGATCTCATTTAGAGAGCATTTTTTCACTGCAATTTATGAACTAAGTAAACATTTCCACTTGACACAAAGCTGAGTGACTTATGATCAATTAAAAAGGTAACATACTAGATTTTGTACAAAAATATACAGAACATAGATGTTTAAAGAATATAAACTCCAAGAAATTTTATGGCTCTCTTTCCCATGTGTTCCTGATGTGAGAGAGAGAAGGGAAGCTTTTAAAGACTCATTTTAAAATTGAAAATACTTCTTCAGCAGAACTGCTGCTATTGTTCACTTAAAAATATCTTGCCATTTCTTGGAAGCTTCCTTACTTTTTTAAAGTTATCAGTTATGTGAAGTAGAGAAAAAACTCATCCTTCGCTCTCTATTAAATTTATATATGCAATTAATTGAGGTAAGCCAATTGCAGCTCTCCGCCATCTATCAGTGTTTCCAGTTATCCAGAGAGGTCCCAGAGGATTGGAGGCTTGCCGATGTTACTTGCATCTACAAGAAGAGCCATAAGGAGGATCCGGGAACTACAGGCCTGTCAGCCTGACCTTGGTACCAGGGAAAGTTATGGAGCAAATCATCTTGGGTGAGATCACATGGCATGTGTGTGGCGTCCAGGGGATCAGGCCCAGCCAGCATGGGTTCATGAAAGTCAGGTCATGCTTGACCAACCTCATCTCCTTCTATGACTTGGTGACCAGACTGGTAGACGAGGGAAAGGCTGTCCATGTAGTCTACCTAGACTTCAGCAAAGCCTTTGACACAGTCTATCACAGTATTCTCCTGGGGAAACTTGCTGCCCGTGACCTGGACAGGTCCCTTCTTTGGGTAAGGAACTGGCTAGACGGCCATGCTCAACAGGAAGTGGTTAATGGAGTTAAGTCCAGCTGGTGACCCGTTTCAAGTGGTGTTCCCCAGGGGTCGGTGCTGGGGCCCATCTTGTTTAATATCTTTATTGATGACCTGGATGAGGGGATTGAGTGTACCCACAGTAAGTCTGCAGATTACACCAAGTTGGGAGGTGGTGTCGATCTGCCTGAGGGTAGGGAGGCCCTTCAGAGGGATCTAGATAAGCTGGATCACTGGGCTGAGGTGAACGGGATGAGGTTCAACAATGCGAAGTGCCAGGTCCTGCACTTTGGCCACAATAATCCCATGCAGCACTATAGGCTTGGGGATGAGTAGCTGAATGATTGTGAAGAGGAAAGGGACCTGGGGGTGTTTGTTGATGCTTGGCTGAACATGAGCTGACAGTGTGCCCAGGTGTCCAAGAGGGCCAACAGCATCCTGGCCTGCATTAGAAATAGTATGGCCAGCAGGAGCAGGGAGATAATCATCCCCCTGTACTCAGTATTAGTAAGGCCACACCTCGAGTACTGTGTTCAGTTTTGGGCCCCTCACTACAAGAAAAACATGGAGGCCCTGGGGTGTGTCCAGAGAAGGGCATTGAAACTGATGAGGGGTCTGGAGCACAGGTCTTATGAGGAGCGGCTGAGTGAGCTGGGATTGTTCAGTCTGGAGAAGAGAAGGCTCAGGGGAGACCTCATTGCACTCTACAGCTTCCTGAAGGAAGGTTGTGATGAGGAGGGGTTTGGCCTCTTCTCCCAGGCAACAAACAGGACCCGAGGAAATGGCCACAAATTGTACCAGAGGACGTTTAGGTTAGGCATAAGGAAATACTTTTTCTCTCAAAGAGTGGTCAGCACTGGAATGTCCTGCCAGGAAGGTTGCAGAGTCGCTGTCCCTGATGGTGTTCAAGAGGCGCCTGGATGAAGAGCTACGAGATATGGTTTAGTGGCTTGTGGAAATGGCAGGATGGTTGGACTAGATGATCTTGTAGGTCCTTTCCAACCTTGTGATTCTATGATTCTAAGAAGAGAATTAACTTCCCTGAAGTTCTTGAGTAAGCCCTTAGATCTGGGTAAAGACCCGTTTGTCATCTTCTAAGAGTTATGAGGGGTGGGGGGGGGTTGTTTGTTTTTTCACTGATGTGGTGTTTTAAATGCATGTGTAGATGTGCAACCTTTCTTTCTTCTATGCAGTATAAAGTATCATGTGTATCAGTTTTCTACCAATGTGAGACCAAAGCATATGTAACACAGTTAAGAACATCTTCATTTTCTCCATGGAATAATTTAAAATTAGTTTTCAAATTTAAGTTCAGAAAACTATACATAAGCTGACAACATTCTGGTAGATCATCACAACATTATTTTTGCAGTGACAACATACAAAAAAAAAAGAAAAAAAAAAAGAACTCAGTAACTAAACTGCTCATAAAAACTGAGTATAAAAATATTATTTTTTAATTGCTGCTTCAGACCTGGATTTTAATGCTCAATTCATCACACTTTGATGTTAATCCATTTAAGAAATTTCAAATAAAAGAGTGTTTGTCTGCAGTAGTAAAAACTATTGTTTCCTTTCTGGTACTGCAGCTATTTGGAAGTGAAAAGCCTAGACCAATTCATCAGTATTTTCCTGCTTTAGGAACAAGCAATTCCAAATCATATCTTCTATTTCTGCCACTTCAGTTCCATTCTAATTACTAATAATGTTATTTTCCCCTCTGATCCTTTCAAGTTTTAAATCCTCTCTTGATTGAATTCATGTAAGCTAAATTCTAATTTGAACAACCACACTGGAATAAAAATGCTATAGAATAATTTAGTTAAAAGTTTATTCTGATTGTCATCAGGTTTATCTGCAAAAAGATTGTACATAAATTTGAGAGTATCACTGACAAGTACACCTCAAAAGCCATATTTTTATAACTGTAACCTGATTTTCTTTGTTATGCAAAAATTGTTCTTTTCTACTACTTTACAGATGTACAGAATACAGCTCCTCAATTTAAACAAACACTGTTGATTTTTTTTCCGGAAAAAACAAACAAAACAGACTCTGTTGAGAAATCTGCTCTTTCTAGCAGTGTAGAAATGGTGCACCATTTACTGTTTGAGAGGTTAGGCTCTGATACTGTAGATTAGCTGTTCTTTTCTGTTACAAAGGGTAGACAGAAACCTGCCCTACAGGTTGTGGCAGCATGTTTCACACAAGGCTTTGTTTCGTTAGAATTTTCAGAATTAATCAGAAACTTGAAACTTTTGCTGAGAAAAGCCTGCTCCATTATTTACCCTTCTAAGTCTTGATTGTGGAGGGTGCTAATCCGTACCACTCTTACCAGACACTGATGTGGATAGCTGTTGAAATACTGCACATTTTCCAAGGTTTAATGGCTCATACTGAATTAATGTTGATACCTTGTTGTAGTGCCTTACTTTAAATTATGATTTCATGGTGTTATCTGATTATTTAAAACCTGTAAGTGTTGGCTTTGAAAAATGAATTAGAACAAGTCAAAGCTGTCTTAACTACTTTCATTTTTTGTTTTCACGACCATAATTTTTGTTAATAAAATTTTTACAGACAGGAAGAAATATCCAGTATCTAAGTATTAAACTCAGAACATAAAATTAAATTTCACCTTCATTTATTCTAAAATCAAGAGAGCCTAATAAAATCATGCTGTTCTGCTTTAATTTTCAGACTACAATGAGAAAATCATTTGGTTAAATTCCTTCTTCTGCTGCTAAGATCACTATGTTAACACAATATTCACAGAGATCTGTAAAGTAATTACTAGTCTATTTTATCAGTAGGGAAACTGAGTTAGAGAATGTTTTTTATAGCCTAGGCATGACTTCACATAAATCAACAGTAGTGCTAAGATTAAGGCTGAAGAATTAGTAAATATCAGATGTCAGCCCAGGTCACCAGGGCACATATTTTCCATGTTGCAGAATTATTTTCTTGTAAATTACAGTGTTGGGCAATACTGTAATTATGCACAATGCACATTAGGACAAGAAAAAAAAAAGGTGGTGGGGGGGGGTTGAATACCACCAATAATATTCATTGAAGCAGCCATCCACTTGGGTCCTGATTCTATCTTAGCCAACATTGCACTGCTTGGACAATAGTGGATGAGATAATCAAACCCTTATAGTATAGCAAAAGGACTAGTTCTTATAGCAGCCTCAGAAACCCTCACTAACTTCAGTAAGGCTTTGTATTAGTGCAGAGATTAATCCATGTAGAACTAATTGCAGGACTGGAGCCTAAGTAAGGCTGGTCTAGCCCTATTTGCTTGTTATCCAGTTGTTGAAATGTAGTGCTCATTAAGTGAAGAAACAAAGGGTCTAGATGGATTCTTTATGTCTGAGAAATGTGTTTCCCATATAAAAAGAAAATAATTAGTAACACTGCAGTGGAATTTAAAATCTTAAGAGAAGAAAATACTAATGCAGGTCTTCTGGAGCCCTTCTACACTTTATGGTTCCCTTTCACTTATAAAATCATCTGTGCAAAATGCACTTTGACTTTCTGAGTCCACAAAATATGAATGAGGCTAAAATAAATATCCTCCAGTCCTACGATGCTATTCCACAGAGTGATCTCCATGTTTTGTTCCATTTGTATTCTTAATGTCTGTCTCTCTCCCATTAACACTGTTTTTTTATGTACTACACATTTCCAGACACTTGTAATTTACCCCGTCTTCTGAGTTTCCCAGCAGGTCAGACAGATACAGGCTACTAACATTGGAGTTGTGGTTGTTTCCTTATGCCAACAGATGGCAATAAGCTAGTATAAGCATAGCAACATATTTTAGCTGATAAAATTTTGGAATGAAGATATCTGCTGGTGATTTACAAATCTAAAATCTTATTTAAAAAAAATGCAGAAAGTGATCAAGAACTGGAACTAGATGCTATGCTCTGGCATCTTCAGGACCTGCCCAAGTTCTAGGAAGTTTTATGAGGGAACTAGAATGCTCTGCTGCCCATTATCACTAAGGATGCAGTTCCATGAAAAAATATCAAGACATATGAGTATGCCCAGCTGCCAAAAAAACTGCAGTCCTGCTCTTCTTCAAGGCACATTCCTGTCTGTTTCCTTGTAGAGCCACCAACATTTGTGCAGCTATGCAAAAATATCACCTTAGTGATATTTTTTTTTCTGGCTTTCTGGAAGCCAGAAAAATAAATTATTTTTGCAGCTGAATTAACTATCTGATTCAATTTTCTATACAGCCACAATTAGCCCAAATGCTAGTAATGGTCAGTGGGTAAGAACAGGTTGTGCAGAGATGTGGTGGATGCCTTGTCTTTGAGCCATCCACGGTCAGGTTGTACTGGGCTTTGAGCAATCTTATCTGGTTGTAGATGTCCCTGTTCACTGCAGGGGATTTGAAATAGGTGACCGTTAAGGGTCCCTTCCAATTCAAACTATAAACATGGAGTCTGGAGTGGGAAGGGATAGCTGAGTTTCATCATCCATAAGAGTAAGGAGTGTTCCCGATACAGAATTGTGCTGCCTGGCTGGATATAGAAAGCCTACATCAGATAGGTACCAAACCATTTAATACTCAGTAAATTGCAATGAGTAGTGTCAACTAACCAAATAATTAACCAAATAAGCAAGTAAGGCCATTGGTGCCAGGTGGAGGATGAAATCTTAGAAGTTCCAGCTGTGAATATGGGACTACCCTTGGCTTCCATTTGTAAATATATCTCCAGCATCACTTATCTACTCCCAGCAAGATGAATGGATTCAGACACTCCCTCACCCTACTGCCTCAGGTATTAAAACCTGCCACTTAGTCATGCAGAAAGGCCCTCCCACTCAATTAGCTGCTGCTTTGCAAGTGCCTATGTGTCTGAAGGCAGGCATGTATAAAGCTACTCACATCCTGGTGCTGCTTTGCTGTGTGAAGGCCTAACCACAAGGGATTTCTCAGCTCACCTCCTGGTTATCTCACCCCATCTGAAGCATGTCTACAGGATCAAGTCCTACAGAGAAGGCAGGCATGGGCAAGACTTCTGAAGTCTGGTGGCTAGCATGCACATGCACTGCATATATGATTACATTCAGAATCCTAGAATTCAAAGAACTCAGCCACAGTATTAAGGACAGTTTCCTTTTCATTAACAGTCAAGATTACCTTTTACATAAACCCAGATTATATAAAATAGTAATGAAAATAACATTCTGAATCTGTAAGAAGTAATTCACTGCCTCCAGTAGAGCTACTCATACAGGTGGTTCATATTTGAGATCGGAGTGCAGTCTAGAACATAACAAAAGCTGCATGTTTTATAGTTTGTTAGCATGTTTTGTCAAGTGATTACTGTACAACTACTCATATTCAGATGTTTACTACTGCTTCAGAAGAGTAAATCATAACATCTTTTCCCTCTCTACAGGTGTAATCCTTGGATTTTCTCTCCGATCATATAAGATGAGCTATCGGGAAGTCAAATACTTTTCATTTCCAGGAGAGCTACTCATGAGAATGCTGCAAATGCTGGTCCTGCCACTAATTGTATCCAGCTTAGTTACAGGTAAAAATATTTGTTGTTATTAATTTTATAAAGATGTGCCACACACCAAATAACAAAAAACAAATCTATTCTAGAGACCACGTAGCAAAAGTTTTGAATTAATATACAAAGAAACTAAAGAAGTTTTTCCCAGTTCCAAGACAGTATAACTGTATGTTACTATATGTAGCTGCTGTGAAGTAGAATCTTTTTCTCCTACTGTCTGAAGAGATGTTTCCCTCCACAATAACCTACTGTTATCAAAGAGAACAAATCTCAGAAAAATGTTTCCAAGACCCAAGAAAGTTCCAACTATTGATTGAGGTCAATAACCTGTGAGACTGATCTGTAAAGCTTTATTTCCTGTTCCCTTAGTAACAGATTAAAAAAAAAAAAAATAGGTCATACATAGATTATTTGGATGAAACTTCTTTCCATCAGTTCTGGTTTTCTTTCTTCAGGTTAGCGACTCTGTTAAGCTTCTTTACTAAGCTGTTCCTTCAGCTAGAGATGTAATAATTTATTTCATAGAATCACGTGCACCTTGTCATTCCACCTGTTTCATGGAAGCTGTAATATTTCTTTACAAATATTCAGGATGCATCTGTGATGTGTTTATCCTGGTAATAATATAAAGAAAGGAAAACAAAAACTAAGCAAGTCAGTGACACAGCATGGGAAAAAAAACCACATACTGTTCAGTCCTTGGTCCCACACATCCAGTGTACTGCCTTCATTGTCAGAGGATCCTGTTCTCTGCTTCATTGACTTTCAAACATTTTGATACTAGAATCTCCTCTTATGAATGCAAATAAGTGCTGACACCATCTTCAAGGATGTTAAAGACTATGTACATACAGAAGTTGTTTATTTAACAGCAAAAAATTATCAAAGGTATTCACTGTTCTAATATCACTTGCCTTCATGTATTTCAAAGAGAAATAAATGCTTGTTTTTACACACACACTTCGTAAGGACACTGAAAGCTTAATGCATGCTGAGACTAGCAATAAATGTATGAATCTTGTGTTGGAAAAAATGACAGTTTTTATTCTCAGCCAGTGTATACTCTATTGCTTGTTTCTGCTTACTGTCTTGTCCCTTTCACCTGCAAAACTCTTCAGGTTGCACAAGCATTTACAGAAGAACCACTAAAAATGAAAAGGAAGAGAGATTTACCCTTCCTCAGTATCAGCTGAGACTCATGTTGTTGCTTTTGTTGATCCAGTAAGACAAGAAATTTGGTAGAATTCACTTACTTGCAAAATTCTGTAGAAGCACTTTGTTCAGGTATAGATCTTCAGATGCAGAGTCACAGATTTCAGAAGGAGTTGGCCTCAAATTAAAACAAGCTCATTTTGAGTATCTACAGGTCTCTAGAGGGATTTGTCAAAGTTTTCAGCTAATTCTAGTTTGGAAAGGATCTTCCATCCCTGTATTCAAACAATACTTTTTTTTTTTTTTTTTTTTTTTTGTAAAAATCATTTACAATTTTATATTGATGTTTTTGACTAAGAGAATTGTTGTCTATCTAAGAGATTCATCTAATTATCATGCAAATGCCTTGCAGTGCTGAGTGGAATGCTCTTAGAGTTTCCCTTTAAAGCAAGAACATTTATTATTAGGGTGACTTACAATACTCAAATTTCTTTAGTCTGGAAGGGAGTAATCACAGAAAACTCAATGCAATTTGTAAATGATAAATCTCATTCTGCTAGAAGAATTCTTAAATACAACATTATTGTGTCCTTTTTTGTTGAACTACAAGAAATTTCTCAGCTTCTTGCTAAAAACTCTGGAAAAACTGTTTTCTGCAATTTACAACCTCATTTAGTACAATAGTTTTAAACTACAAAGGTGTTCTTATATATTTGATGCAGAACTCTCACAATCATGTAACTACAAAGGTATTATTCAATAACTAAATAACAATGTATAACCTTTTTAGTTATACTACCATAAAATTACATAAACAATGTTGGGTTGTTTGATACATTATAAGCTAATTCATTGAAGAAAAGTCTTATCCTTCTCAAATCACTTTTATAGCCACTCTGTGAATCAAACTTGAGCCAAATTTCTTATTTCCTGTATTTTATTTGGCAAAAGTGTAAGCATAAGTTTCCTCCAGAGTCCTACATGCTGACAGCATAATATTACATAGTATTATAATATAATAATATTTCTTCCCACTTCAAATTATCTGAATAAATATTTTTGCTGTTAGCAGGCATTACAGTGTGTCCTAGAGATGATGATGTTCTTGGTTTCCATTTGTATTTATGTGTGTGCAGTATAACTAGTTTTGAGAATGGCACCAGAATGTAACATGTTAGAAGTGTTAGAATTAAGTTCAGCACAATTACATTCCTATGTAATAGCTATAGAAACTGTGGGCTGTTACATAAGTGACAAATATATGTTGAAAGTGAAGAGTTCTATGCTCCAAGTAAACAGTTCTGACAGTTATCCACAGACTCTGATAGTGAAAATAGGACTATAAATAGTAAAGTCAACTCAGTAATGTTTCTCTACAGACTGTTTCAGCATTTTCACAGAAGAAACAATACAGAATCCCATTCAGAGATCACAGAATCATAGAATGGCCTGGGATGAAAAGGACCACAGTGATTATCCAGTTTCAACCCCCTGCTATGTGCAGGGTCACCAACCACCAGACCAGGCAGCCCAGAGCCACATCCAGCCTGGCCTTGAATGCCTCCAGGGATGGGGCATTCACAACCTCCTTGGGCAACCTGTTCAGTGCGTCACCACTCTCTGGGTGAAAAAATTCCCCCTAGTATCTAACCTAAACCTCCCCTGTCCCAGTGTAAAACCATTCTCCCTTGTCCTGTTACTATCCACCCTTGTAAACAGCCGTTCCCCCTCCTGTTTATATGCTCCCTTCAAATACTGGGAGGCCACAATGAGGTGTCCCCAGATCCTTCTCTTCTCCAAACTAAACAAGCCTAGATCCCTCAACCTTTCCTCATAGGAGAGGTGCTCCAGCCCTCTGATCATCTTAGTGGCCCTCCTCTGGACGCACTCTAAGAACTCCACATCCTTCCTGCACTGGGGGCCCCAGGCCTGGATGCAGTACTCCAGATGGGGCCTCACAAGAGCTGAGTAGAGGGGGACAATCACTTCCCTCTCCCTACTGGCCACCCCTTTTTTGATGCAGCCCAGAACACAGTTGGCCTTCTGGTGGGCTGTATGCGCACACTGCTGGCTCATGTCCAGCTTCTTGTCCACAAGGACCTATAGCTCCTTCTCCACAGGGCTGCTCTCAAGGAGATCTTCCCCCAGTTTGTATAAATACCTGGGATTGCCCCGACCCAAATGCAGCACCCTGCACTTGGCCTCATTGAACCTCATCAGGTTTTCATGGGCCCACTTCTCCAGCCTGCCCAGGTCCCTCTAGATGGCTTCCCTTCTCCCTAGAGTATCAGCCGCACTACTCAGCTTGGTGTCATCTGCAAACTTGCTGAGGGTGCACTCGATGCCGTCATCTGTGTCATTGATAAAGATGTTGAAGAGCACCGGTCCCAGGACTGACCCCTGAAGGACACCGCTTGTGACCAGACTCCACCCTGACACAGAACCACTGATCACAACCCTTTGGCTGCATTCAGCCAGCCAATTCCTAATCCATTGAATAGTCCATCCTTCAAATCCATACCTCTCCAATTTAGAGAGAAGGATGTGGTGAGGGACTATGTCAAATGCTTTGCAGAAGTCCAGGTAGATGACATCCACCACCCTTCCCTCATCCACTGAAGCCATCACTTCATCACAGAAGGCCACCAGATTGGTCAGACAATATCTGCCCTTGGTGAAGCCATGCTGGCTGTCTCAAATCACCTCTTTATCTTGTATGTGCCTTAACATAGCTTCTAGGCGGACCTGCTCCATGATCTTCCCAGGCACAGAGGTGAGGCTCACCAGCCTGTAGTTCCCTGGGTCTTCCTTTCTCCCTTTCTTAAAAATGGGAGTAACGTTTCCCTTTTTCCAGTCACCAGCAGCAGACAGCCATGTTTTTTCAGATGTGATGGAGAAGTGTTTACTCACATGTGACTTCTGACTTACCATTACTATACGTGGCTCAAGCAGTTTTCTCCATGAGATTGTATCTTCTGATCTTTATGTTACCAGGCATGTACTAACGTTTGCTTGGGAGAAAATTGAGGTTATTTGCATACCATTCACCATCTTTTATTGTTTAAAGGAAAGTAGGATTATATGAATATCTGTATTCCTCATCTTTTGTGGTGTATGCAGAAATCCTATGCATACTCTATGCCAGTCTTTATTCTCAACAGTCTTACAAATGTCAGATCACCTAAGTCAGCATTCTCAATCAGTATTTCTTACAAAGCCAAATTAAGGCATAAAGCATGAGGTAGCATAAATAGAGAAATAGAGAAAATTTCTATGTTATGACCAAATTTGGCCTGACTTATACAAACACAAGGCTAACAGTTTTGTTCCATTCCTGCTTTGAATTTGCTGTAGTTATAGGAGTTCCAAATATTTTATACTTTCTTATTTTGTTGTAACTTAAAGCATTTAACATAAGCAATTTGCTTGACGTAATTACTTTGAAATATACAGTGTCCCTAACAGTTATGTAAAATAAATATATACGCATGTGCTAACAATTCTACTCATGAAAAAGCCGAATACTGCTAGATTTGCACCAGCATTAAAAATACTATACATTAACATTTTTGAGCTGTTACAGCAAGAATATCACGCAATTAAAATTACAGCTCTTAAACTATCCCACAAGTTCTGTCTCCATACTTTATTAAGACAGTTTACAAAAATGAGTAATGACAGGTCTCCATAAAAATTGTAGTTAGAATGTAACATTTGTAAAAAATATTGAAACTAAAGAAATTTTCTAATGCCTATTTGCAAATACTTTGCACAGTTCTGGTCACAACTCTGTCCATGAAATTTTGGAAGCTTGGAACACTACTTTTAAATGCATGTAATCAAATTAAATCAAGTGCATTTCTTTCAGATATATATTTTGCACAAACAAATTAAGAAAACATCCTGCCCTGAAAAATACACCTGCTTAACTCAAGCTGGGTGAAGAGGAAGGGAATTTGGAAAGAGCAGTAGTATAAGCAAGCACAGATGCTGATAGTATATACCACTACATGCTATGGAAAGACCTGACAAAGTGCAGAAACCTGGAATTTCCATGTGTGGATGCCTGCGAACTTACCGCAGATGTACATGTGATGCTCTTAATTTCAGTTCTCAGTGTAGTGCAACAAATGATGATAATGATAACAACAAGTAGTATGGAACATCATAAAGATAAAAATGAAAATGAAAATTAAATTAAAATTAAAAGACACATAAAGAGACTCAAATAATTAATCAAATATAAGTAAAGGAGCAAAGATAATATTCAGTGAATCAACTGAACACATATTCAATTGTTGCAAAGCCAGGTTTTGCCCAGAGAAATTTATGGATGGAAATAGTGGAAAATTAATGCTGTGAAATGTTGTGCAACCTTAGGCTAACCATGTTACTTTTTTGTACCTCTGCTTTCTTTATCCTTTCAGATGTAGAGTTGGCAAAGATTTTTTAATAGCGCTGCTAAGTAGAAGACTACATATGCCGGATATTTTAATGAAGACATGTATTTGTCCTGGCTCAGCAGGCACAAAGAGTATAGCAATTCTAACAATATCACTGTGGAGATGGAAATAAACTTGAGCAAATAAGTACATCAAGAATGGTGTGGGGCCAACCATGAGACAGTTGCTATGGAAATACAATACCCAAAGTTACCTGGTGATAGTTTTTAGCCAGTTATGATGATATCACCAAAAATCAGACATGCATAAATGGACCACGGAACATACTTCTTTTTACTTGATCCAACAAGAATGTATTACTCATGAAGTTAAAAATAATTTCTCCTGAAGTTAGCATGTGGTATGATGGACCTACAATAGGTTGCATGACATGGAGTTGCAGTACATTAGTATGTATCTTCCACTGAGAGCAGCTGTACCTAGTCCCCGATAAATACATAATTCCAGAAAATACTACAGTCCTGAGTTATTAAACTTAAGAAGTTGGGGTTTACTTTTCCAGTAGTTGGCATGAGGTAATAAATGACCTGTCAAGTGCAACTGGATGCAAGTTCTGTTAAATTTCACCAGTATACACTTCTGCTGGAAAAACATTAGCACTTTCTCATTTTGATATTCACAGTGTTCTTTATGACCGTAATAAATTAATAGCAGTGAACATAAAGGACCAGGCTAGAAATCCACTCTTGTTTAGCTTTGTGGGAGAGGAAGATATATTGCATGAAGTCTACAATTAGTTCTAGTGATCTCCTGTCTACTCAGTGACAAGTCTACTGTGGAATAGTGTCATTTACTATAAGGTTCCAGGTGCTCTCTGCTATCGACAACAAATATGTCAATATCAGAAATCTCCCCTTGTTTTCTGTATGTAGAAAAATGGATTTAATCCATACTAATATTCTGCTGAGTTTTAGCACGGAATCAGCAGGTTTCCACAGAGACAACAAATGCTATCAAGTCAGCACTGTCTTTTTTCCAGGGAGAAAAAGGAGATGCTAAGAGTAATTGCCTTTAATTCATTTTAGCAGAACAGACCCGTAAACATCTCAGGTACCCACAGTAAAGATGGAAGCCAGAAGTATTAGCAAAAATCAGTCTTACTCTTCCATGTTTCAGTTTGAGAAGTATATTCCTGATTCAGTTCTACTAGTTCATACATGACAACTTAAAAAAATTAGGCAGTGTTTGTTCAATTTACCTGGTCACCTGAACGATAAATCTATTTTCCAAAATCTAATTTATTTTTTCCTATTATTCCAGAATTTGCTCATGATTGTATGTCCTAAAGAAATTATTTCAGAAATCAGAACATTCAGTGGGAAATTTTGTACTGATCTTAGTTGACCCTAGATGTGGACAAAAACCAGAACTGACAGATTATCTATGAGGGGAGCAACTTTTGAATTTTCACTGTATTTGAGCTGCCTATATATTTCTACTGGAAGCTTTCTACAGGGGAATTCTGTAGATATATCCTACAGGATTAAGCTATAAGAAACCAATCCATAAATATCCTAAGAACATTATGTTTTTCTCAAGCCTTTCATTTAAGACAAAAAATGTTATTAAAGGAGTAACTTACCTTCTTTTTATGACAACTCCTCCTTCCCACTCCACCGCAGTACTGTGAAAGCATGTCAAGTTTGTGAAAGCAAAACTGCATGGCAGTTTTAATTTTATACAATTGTATGTTTCATGTACACAACAGTTAATGTACTCAGATAAGCATATATGCAGTTTGAATAGCTGATGACAGCGCTCTTCAATTTGAACAGTCAAATCCTTTTTTTCCACAAAAGAAAGAAAACTCACTCTTTGATTTGTGTGTCTCCAAATTCTAGACTGATTTAAAATATGGGCATGCAAGTTGTTACATTTATGAATATCCATTCATCTTGTAAATGGGATCCCCTGTAGGAATAAAGAAACAACTGAAGAAATATTACTACCCAAATTCAGTACAGGTCTAAGTTCTGTAAAAATTTTGCCTCAGACTATTGTATCTATGGTATATTAGGGCCAACAGCAGCTAAAAATCTACAACTGACTTGCTAAAAAAAAAACGTTTTTTACCATTTTTCATATAAGTAAAAGGAAGAAATTATAAACACCAGCTTTTCAGTTTCTGCATTACTGTTTAAACCAATCGCTTATCACTTGTTATATATAGCTTCTAGAAGAAGGCAGTAAGAGATGTCATTAGACTGGCAGTAAGAGATGAAAAAGTTAAAACCCTCTTATGCACAGTTTTTAAAGGAACAAGGGCAGGAGAAAATTAATAATTATGTCATGCAATTCTAAAACAATTTGGACAAAAGCTCTTAGCAGTTACAAAAGTAGCAGGGCAGTCATGTTTTGGAAAATCAGGAAAATAAGTTGCAAACTGCTCAGAACCTAGCAGCATCAATACATAAGTGTTCGTAAGATTGACGCTTGTGATGATGATTTCACTTCCCAACACTTTTGCAGTAGGAATTATCCAGAATCAATCTTCACAAGAGCCTGAGGGGGAAAATCCAAGTGAATTCTGATACCACTAAAAATGAGAAGTCAGTGAGAGCAGAGATGAAATTACTGCATATAAAGATGCTACCTACTATAAAATTTGCTTATATCTTAAAAATAAAACTTAAGCATGGTAAACAGCATCCAACAGTGGGAGGTAAGAAGAAGGGAAGCTTTGGAAGTCTTATTCTCTGCAAGCAGTAATGCACAAACAGCAAGAGTCTTCAAAATTAAAGTCTGTAATACTTAAAGAAAGCAAAATTAAGAAGAGCTTCTAAAATAATTTAAGTTTGTTAATATCACTTAAATAAAGGATGATTTATTTTTCACTGCAGAATACAGATTTTCTCAATGGACCACTACTTTTAGTTGTTTCGTAAACTACTGTATAACCAGTCATTATATGGTGCCGTTCCTTTTGCATTCTCCATGACTTCCAGTTGAGCTGATGATAGGTAATAACCTCCCACCCATAAAGGCTTTCTTTTGATTTTTTGTCTTGCTTCAAATGCATAACAAGAGTTTCATTGCTGAAAGGCAAGTTGCTGCAGAATAAAAAGCAAAGACTATTTGGAAGAACTTCTAACAATTAAAACATCCTGCTTGAGCACTGATGGACTGTGTCAAAACCACACCACACTGAATCTTTATTAATATTTCTATATCAGTTTATTTCCTATTCCCATCAAAGGTACAAGGACTGAAAGTATGTTAGGGACAAATTATAACAATTTTTTTTTTTGCCTTGATGCAAACAGATTTGTACTGGTTACAAAAATAAAAACACATCATACCTGAAAAGTAATAACCACAACAGTATTAAATGTAAAATTAGCTGCATTAGATTATAAACAAGTCTCCTAAACAGTTTAGGCATTAGGACACTGAGAGCTAGCATTTTACTCATGATAGTGAAAACTGAAGCTGTAAACAATGCTGTTTTCAATAGTGAATTACTGTGATAAAATGGCAGATGAATGGTGCCAAGTGCAATGTAATACACCTGGGAAAGGTGACCATACTGCAGCTATACTACACCTAATCATTAGTTCTTAATTGGCTATTAGTACACAGGAAAGAGTTCTCAGACTCGCTATGAACAGTACGAAGCAAGTGACAATGCTTACTAGTGGTATACAGTTCCAGTGAAATACAAGCAGGGATTAAACAGACTACAACTTTTTGGCTTGGAAAAGATAACAGGGGTGGACAATTGCCATAAAAGTCTACAGAAATCATTTTCAGAGGCTTAGATGGAGTAGTTTTTGTATCTTATAAGGATTTTTCCTAATAAAGGAAATATGGGGTGTCCAGTGAAATAGCTTGGGAGCACATTTATAATAGTGTCTTTTTTCACATCATGCAGAATTAAATTGCACTGCATATTGGCACAAGCCAGAAATTAACCATTTTGAAACAAAGCTGGAGAGCTCACAGATACGACCATTGTTGACTATTAAGCTTGCAGCTTTTGTTTTCCTACTTCTTTCACCTCATTACCTCTAGCTTGAACACTGTGATCTGCATCCCCACTTCCTATGTGTGAATATAATACAGCTCCAGCATATTTACTTCCTTGTCGGTTTGTCTCTGCTTTAACAGAGGCTGCACAAAGATAATTGCCACAACCACTCATGAAGACCAGAAACATCTAAACAGTCAAGAATGTTCCCTCAATCAAGAATGTTTCTGAGGGTGCATTTTGGGGACACAGGAACACTACTGGGAGTACTTGCACACCAGCATGAGTAACACTTATCATCCTTTCATCAGAGTTATAAAATCTGACAGACGCAAATTACTTCCTGAATCACTGCATCAGCTGCTCAGACCATTGCAGAAGGACCCACTGCAAGCAAAGTCATTTGTGCATAAGCAGAAGGTTTTCGGCTCTCAGGAGACTGCAATGCAATCATCAGGCCCTGTACTCTTGTTTTCACTCCTTATTCTTCTTTTTCTGTGCATTGATAATGGGTAATTCTTGATCTTTAATGTACTATTTTGATTACACTGTCAAATGTAATTTCTGGATCTGCTATATGCTGCTCTTCAAATATATCCATTTGTTATAAAATCCTGTAAGACAGGATGATCTTTACTGGAGGCAGTTATTGCCTTTTGATAGCACTGCTGGATGTCCCACCTGAATTCTGAGCAACTGTTAAGTACAGATATCACTATGCACCACAGGAACCATAAGACTCAAGCCTTGGGTCTGGGTTCCAGTAAAGTATTTGATTGTTTGGAAGATAAGAATGACTGCTCTGCTAGCTCTTCGTCATTCACTGGTGTTGGAGGGTGAGGAGGAAAAAACAGAGAAACTCAAAACAGAAATTTCTAACTGAGGAAAGATTTGTTGAGATTAACAATATAAGTAAGAGACAGCAACATCTGGCATTTGAGCCTCATGATACTATCATGGAGCAGATTCTGTGTCCTCTGCAATTCTTTCCACCCAGATGCTCCTGTTAGTGCATATTTTTTTCTTTACCTTTTCTTTATTGCTGCAATATGTATACTCTGCAGCCTCCAATTCAGCTCTTGAGAAATGAAAGCAACAAAACGTAAACAGTACTGTTGCATATGGAATTAAGATCATCACAGTAGATGTAACTGACAAGTATTTAAGAACTTGCTTTGTTGCTAGGAATATCTTTCCAGTTGTCTCATAGTTCTTTTTCTGAAAGCTGATAACTTTATGCAGATCTGTGAAACACAGTGCGATACTTTTTCCTTATTCATCTGTTGCAATGTTGTCACCAGTTGTACCTGAGGCAGGCATGAACACAGCAAAATGTTTGCTGAAACATGGAGTCTCCTTACAGAACTGTCAGAACTGTCAGCCTGTTTTAATTGGGTGGAAGGTCTTGTGATGTCAACTATTTCAGGCTTACACAGGCTGATCTGGTTTTCTTCATGTCAGTCAATCCAGTGTGCGACTCAGTGCTGTTGCATTGCTTAAGCTTTATGCAAAACTCATGCATCATCCCATCAATCCCAAAAATCACTGTTTTTGTTTGGCTTGGTTTGGTTAGTTAGTTAGATTTTGGTGATGGTTAATTCTAGGCAGTGTTAGATTTGGATAAGTCTGGACATATTCTGCAACTTCTCTGCACTGCATCTGTCACTTTATTGGAACCACTCTGGCAACACTTTTCCCCATTTACACAATGTCTTTCTCCTTTTATTCTCTAGATCTCTCTGATCTTGCCCAGGTTTGACTGAATACAGTGAGATCACTGATACATACCACGGCAATGTCAATTACATTCACCTTAAAGTCTCATCTTCCTGTCTCTGGAAGGTAGCAAGCAACTTTTGAATTCCAGAAGTGGAAAGAAAGAAATTCCTGTGGGCCACTGATTGTTTCCATAGCAAGCTAGCTTTTCTCAGAACTTCCCAGGTCAGCAGTGGTGGTTCATTTAGCTTTTCTTATCTCAGCAGAGTGTTTGTCAGTGCAAGACATAGTTCTGCCCTCTGAAAGGAGGATGTGTACAATTCATGCAAACATGGATTCCTCCAAGTTTGGTACATGTACTGGAACAGGGAAGATTTGTATTTAACTCTCAGTTACTTCTGTTGAGAGAACACTCGTATTTTGCAGAATGGTAGGAGAAGCTGCTGGGACTATAAACTCTTAAATCTTGATTACTCAGCAAACCAGATGAAAATGTCCCATGTATTTCTTCTGTAGATATTTTCTTGAAGAGATCTTTTACTCCACAGGAGTCTATCAAAACCAGCTGTACAAATGATGGCCTACAAAGAGAAGCAAAAACTATTAGGACACAGAAAGATTTGTGCAAAAAAAAAAATTATATAGTTTCATTATTTGTCTTGCCATATGGGAACTTAGAAGATAAAATCCCTTACAGTTTTGAACAATTGAATAGCAATTCAATTTTAATTCTGAATATGAAACTTAGGGATAAAGAAAGCTACAGAGCATTCAACTCCAGAGCCTCTAGAAGCATTCAGATCTTAATGCCATTTTTAAAAACTCATCTTTTATAGAAGTGAAATATCTAAGCAAATTTACTCTAGATGTGAAGAAAAACTCAAAAGTATACTCTGACTATATTTCAAAAATTCAGCACAGACAACAAAAGTACTTTTTATTATTTATTTACAAAATGACCATTTTTAAGTTATTCCAGTATTTGGAGAGCATGAGTTGTAACTCCTATGTAGTTAAGAATTATTGACTCAAGTATACTTCTTTAGCCAGTACTAATGCACACTACTTCTTTGAAGTGTTTGAATGACCTCATGGATCATAAGTTGCGAATTTGCCTCAGATCAGTGTGTTTTCAGGATCAGATTTTCAGTAATCCAGAATTAAACAGAATTTACATTTCTTCAGATAACAACACATTTCTGTCTTCAGATAATTGTGCCAATAGCTCTTGATAATAGCTGTTGATAAGGAAAAAGAAAAATACAGCATAGTACTGTAAGTACTCTATTTGCACTAGAATTAATATGCTCCCTCCATAAACAGCTCTCACTACTTCTTGTATGCTAAGCTAAATGCTTACTTTATTCAGACATTCACCACCCACCTCTAACTTAGATTTGAATATTTGATAATATCAGAGATTCTCCAGTGAAAATAGTTCCTTTTTAGAGCTAGAGACACAATAGGTTTTGATCAAGAGTTCAGTTAATGAATGGCTGTTTCATCAGTGAGTACATTCTTGCACTGAAAATCAGCCTTGTCCTGTATTTACAAGCACAGTACATCTTAACTCTCAAAATCTAGTTAAAAAAAAAAAAAAAAAAAAGCTCAAGGATATTAGCTTACTAAACCTGCTAATGTCTGTCTCAAGACTAATGAATCTGTACAAAGAACATGCATCCATAAAGAAAATGAAGCTTTCAAATTCAAGATAGGATGTTCAATAGTTCCTTAAAAGTAAACAGGATTCTCTTCTGTACAGTAGATCATCACAGTCCAAAAATAACAGTGATCTAAAAAAAAAAAAATTAAACACCTTCTCTTTCATCTGTTTCGTTTTAAAACAGCTGATATTTTCTTTGGTACCCTAGACCTCTCATAGAAATTCATATCCTCAGTTCTGCCTGCAAACAGATGATGCCCAGATGGCAACTGTACGGCACTTGAATCATGAAAGCCAGAACGCTTTTCAGTCCTACTTAGCACTATAAGACCCCAGAAAAAAAGATGAATAATATTATTAAAAAGTACTCCTTGCTACTGTCAGGCATTCCAGAGGAAGTCTCCACTTCTTTCCATCGCCTCCTACAAGTCTGTAAGTTGGAGAAAGACAAAGCAAAATATGTACAGCTTGGATGTTGCAAAGCTGTAACTGAATCAGTGACCCAGAGTTCAAGAGGTCACTGAAACAAAGGATAGAAGAGAAGGAAAACAAAAGCCTGTTCACATGAAACTCCAACCCCACACTTTCATAACAAGTTCTCAGAACAGCCTTAACATCATAACTGAACTATGAAAAAAAAATTCAAAGTGTAAAGGCAATTTGAAGCATAATTGACAGGTTGTAGCAAAAGTAAAGACTTCTCAGTATACGTATGGCATATTACCTGAACTTAAATTCACAAATAAGATGCTAGCTTTCTCTAAAGTTCATCTGTCTTTTACCCATTAAATTCTTGGTGTAGATTTAATTTAATCATTAGTTACTATGGTCCTATAGTCCTATAATCTGTGAAAAGAAAGGTAAGATGCTCCTGATCTCATGAATTAGAATGTTCTTATTTATTATTAAGAGATTTCCTGATGGATTATAGGTGATATTTTAAAAGCCTGCTATCTCATAAATTTGAAAATGTTACACTATTTTTTTTCTAATATGTTTACATGGAATTCTTAACACTAGACAGGTGCTCTTATGCCTGATTATGGAAGTCTCAGGATGTTTTTTAGATTCATTATTAACAGATGATTCAAGTTCTTACATTATTTAAAATTTTATATGCAGAATTTTTATTACCAAATCCGAGTTACTGTGATTTTTTGGAAAAAGATAAGCTAAAAATACTCCAGATTGTCTCATTAGTTTCTGTTCCGCAGTTTCAAATGCAAATCATGATGTAGAGTAATGGAAGAGACAGCAAGAACCAAATAAGTATTTCTTTTTAATATAGACAGATAACACTACTTAGTAGTGCCTATTATTTGTATTATCAGGGGGACAGATGCTCCACTACATTAAGTACTGCCTCAAAGTCACTATGGTTTTGCTGGCAATAGCTTTCAGGACAAACTTTCCCAAACTGAGAGGGGGTTTTATCTAAACTGCTGACTTGAATGTTTTAGATTAAAAATTAAGATATTTTTCTATTGGTTCAGAGAATGGGATAGCAACAGTAGCATGGAGCTCCATTTAAATTGATATATAGTGCTTCAAGTGAATGAAGATAATACTACAACTTGGAGGAGATTAAAATTATACATGTGGTGTGAGATGAGAAAAATCAGGGAGCAAAGTGAAAGCCCATCAAGAATGGCTGAAGAAAACATACATAATATTGGGGGGCAAGAAGGGGGGGGAGAAAAAAAAAATGAAAAAAAAAACCCCAGCAAAAACAGAAAAAAAAATAATGCCTGGCAACTGGAAAGGAATGTAATAAATGAAAAAGATTACAAGAACATGTAAACACCAGCAGGGTTTGAGTAACACAAACAAAAAAGAAAGCAACAGCTCCATGAGCAGCTCAGATACAGTTTTTGGAAGATGAATAGGTAAAACTGCAGCAAATAAATGAACTGATAGCTTGGAAGTAAACTGAAAATGTATTGCTTTGGGGTTGTACACAGATAAACCAACTGGTGTCATTTTCTTTGGTAAGATTTCTTAAAAATAAGACACTGTAGCTTGATTATTAAGAAACGGGTAAATAGTAGCTACTGCAACAACAAAAAATATGCAGGATTCCTTAATGAGTGGGCAGTTGCTGCAGTAACCTCATACTACTCCAAAACATCAAGTCTTGTTCACGTATCTACAGGCAATGTCACACTGTTCTTTTCAAAGTTACCTAAATATTGCTGAATTAGCAAAGAAAGATACCTCAAGGTTTTAAAAATTGTGATGAAATTAAATCCAAGCAGAAACCCAATGGCCACGTTGTTATCATATGCTTCAGAGACACACTGCCGATAGTTCAAATCTCAGTTGAGTACTATCCAACTGAGCAAAACTTCTTTCCAAATCATGGCTGCTGCATGAACTTAACCAGTTTCAGACCCCAGTGGACAATCGTTCAAATAAAAGACACTACTACTGCAATAGAGTATGTTGTTGAACATTTTAGTAAAGAAGCCAAAAGTTGGCTGGCCAACAGTACTGGATCATATCTTGAGTGAGGAGATGATGCCTCTAGCATAGAGCGATTACTAATTACAAATTGGTACAATCCCATACACCAAATCCAGTGTCACTTTGTATACAAACATATATATATATTTAAGATCTTGACCCTCTCTCACTAAAATTATGTTCGTTTCATTTTTTTAGCAACTCAACAGAAGTGTCTCTTCAAATATCTATTACATACTGAAGATAGAAAAGCAAATGCATTTTTATGTTAGACTGCAACACTAACTACTGTTCCTTTAGGTATACCTTCAGTCTCGTATCTCTGTGCTAAAGCACGTCATACTATTTTTCTCAGTAGCAGATGAAGTTGATCAGGAGTGCATTAGTAACAGTAAATTGTTTACAGCTTCATCATGTGGAATGCAGCAACTGTACATTTGTGGGATATTGCTTAATAAGTTCTGCACATAATAAAAACTTGTCTTTGAAGGGCTCCAGGCACAGTTTGCCAGAACTCAGACCTGCATTTTAGCAGATTAAAAGCTTCCACATGTATTTTAAGATCCTGTTTTTATGGATCACTAAGTAATGTGCTTAGCATCATTCAGAAGGGGAAGGCATCCTTGTAAGTGGCATTTTGCCAGGATACATTACAGTTTGCATTTAAAGTAGATTTTTTTGTCAACATGCTCAGAGTAAGTGAGAAGTGGTATTTTCATCCTTGGGGAACAGAATAGAGGTCTGTTACTGTAAAGGTGGTAGTTACTGGTGTATTTATTTCAGTCTTGTAACAACATGTCCTGTAGGATTTGAGGTACCTTAATGTGTTTTGGATTATCAGCTGACACAATGAACTTTTTATGATCAACCTGACATAACTTACCATATTACATTATGTTTTTCCTTAAGCAAATTTTATGTGCTTATTGTTTTACTCGTGATACAGAAAATGAGCGGCTTCAAGCCCAACAGAAGAGTTCCATTTCCGGGGAAGTTTGGTCCAAATGTCTGGACCTGAAATTATGCCTATTTAGAATCTCACTGTGCAGGTAGTAGCAGTGTTTTGTTACCAAAAAAAATGTGAGCTGCTATTTTCTGTGTTCCTGAGTCTCTGATTCTTGGCTTGAATACAGTCAGTCCTTTGTACTGTGTTATTACAATGAGGTAACCAAAGAAAGAGAGTCTTGGTTTGAGACTGTCAGCTGTTACTAATCACTGCTCCATGGCTTGCTGTGAATCCCTGCTTGCTTCTCCCTCCTGCTCTGCTTAGCACACATAAAGAAGATAAATTACTCCCTAGTTTCCCTTCAAAAAGCATATTGTTTGGCACATTCCAATACTCTGAGCAAAAGATGGAATAATGTGAAGAGTTAAATGGGTATCTAAACAGGCCCTCAGCAGGCTTCTTCTCAGGCAGATGGGAGTTTCAGGAAATGTCCTTCTTCAAACACATTCTGATATCTTGTAACCCCAAGCAGTAAATCGGTGACAGTCTTCAGGACAGCACAGCACAGCATACTCCTTCCTGCAAGAGGTTTTCTTCACTAATACATGTATCACTGATGTATAATAAATGCAGTATCTCATTGCTGTTTATGGATTTTATTTTAGTAGATGCTGCGATACACTGATGTCTGTATATCATTTAACAACAATCACAGTCTTGGGAGGCTTCTTGATTTCCATGCCTTCAATGACTGGCACTGTCAGGAGACTTTTAAAGGAGGAAAATGAAGTTATTTGAGTATTATTTGTAAAAAAAAAAATTCCATGAAAGCCAACTCAGTAAGAGCAGTGAAAGACAGGAATAACCTACCATGAAAACAGCTAAAGTAAAAATAGTAACTCATCTGAACTTCAGGCAAATTAAATTCTGACCAAGACACTACAGTGTATTTGCCAGCTGTATCAGAGTACTATGCTTGATGTCCCAGGAAATAGTTTTTACCAATGACAGTTTACTGTCATTTTTCAGAAAACAAGATAACAATTTAAGTAGCTGCACTGAAATTCAGCGGAGTGTCATACTGTTAAAATGAATTTATTACACAGAAGGAGCAGTATCAGTGATGAATGACAGTAAAAATGGTCTTTCATTATTCATGGTTAAGTGAAAGGTAAAAAGTCACTGCAAAGCCACTGGAGTTTGCTTGGGCCTCTACCATGCACAGCAAATAATGTTCTGACAGTACCTTATTGTGGTTTCACAAGCATACTCCTACTAATGATGTAACTATGGTTGGAAGAGCAAGGAGGATGAAGGCCAATAAATCATGATCAGTTAGTAACTATTTTCCCTTAACAAGTGTTACAAAGGAGGAAATACATTTGCAGCTAGCAACACATTATACTGGTTTGCTAGAATATTTTTATACTGTCTCCGTCAAGAGGCACTGGACCAACAGTAATATGGTGTTCGGTTTGCATCACTATGTTGTTGCCTCTGCAATATCTACCAGAATCATGAGGAGTGATTCAGCATCAGTGGTCACTGATTGGTATCCAGTGCCCACATTCAGATATAATTCAAACCCAATGTATGAATACCAGCAATAAGTATGTATGGCGTAGTTAGGTTTGCATCATATACTGCATTTCTCCTTGCTGTGGTGATGAAGAATCTACAGAAAAAGGCACACTGCTTTATGTAAGTGCTTATGTGGACTCTTATACATGCTTTCAAGACCCATCTTCCTGTTAAGGTCTGTGATTTCTCTGATTCATTTATACCGTGCTATTTCTTATTAAATGTAGAAAGAATATCTTTATATCTTCAGAATGGCTTGTTTTGATGTTGATTTTTTGTAAGTCAGTACTATTTCAAGTAGCCCAGGCTCTCTGGAGTCCTCTTGAGCCCAGGTGTTCTTTTCCACACCTTTGTTCACTTGTCCTCATCCAGCTGGTGCCTGTTGTGTTCTTCAAAGTGGTGAGAGCAGAGCAAGCTGAAAGATAAGCAGGGCAAAGTGAGGAACTCTGAATGTGCTTCAGCAGCACTGCCACCACACAGCAAAGGATCCAGTCTAATAGTACAGCCAACCCAAAGCAAAGGAAAACTGGTGCCAAATAGGCTGTCTGTCTTCCCCCAGACATGCCCTCCTTCTGCTTCCTTTGTACCAGGTCTGGTGCTTGTCTGATACTATCCCAAGATGTTCAGAACAACAAATAGACAGAAAAACTAATTCTACAAAAAACAAAGTAAATAGCTTTCTGGTGGCAAGGAATGGGGCTGGACTACAAAGCTGTTGGGCATGTTTGGTCCTTCAGGAGCCCCTCTTGGCCACTTAATTGGCTCATTAAATTGCATTACTACATCTCTGCCATGGTTTTCTTTATTCATTTTGTCTTAATCACAGTCACGTAATTTTGGATCAAACATAATTACTGATTTTCCTGAGAGCTTTGTCAAACTGTCTTAGTGGGCAAGGCAAAAACACTAAAACATACAATTTTATTATTTCAATTTCCATATTCATGTAAGCGTAAACTAAACTGAGATCTGGGGGCAGCTTGCTCTCTTGGTTCTTGTAAAAAAGGCAGACACAGCTGAATTTCAGTCTTGAATTTTATGTGTCTTCAGGAAGTTATTAGTTATATTAATTTAATATTAATTAACTTTACCATTGCTTATAATTCTTTGAAAATGTTACTTTGCTTTTTTTTCTGTTCAATTTTATTTTCTTACTAGAAGAAACAACCTGGAGGTTGGACTAATGTGGAGCCTGTAGGACTCAGCTGTCAAAGCTTTAAATATTGACTTTCCTTTTCTGGGAATGCTTGGCAGCTATCAGAATAAAGCTCCAAACTTAATCATGTTAATTAAAGTCAGGCAACACTGCTGCTGTCTTTACCTAACTAATGCTTTTCCTTAGAATTTTTCTGTCATGATATTTCATCATGAGCTTGCACAGCCTTATTTATTTCCACAAATCCTCATCAACATACACAAAAGGGATTGTTCTCATGGTCTCACACTGAGAGTTTACTCATCACATAGTGCTTAGTGGATGTAGGGGGTCGGGAGTAGTCCTTTTAAGACTGCTTCATTAGGAGAGTGAAAGAGAACTTAAAAGAAACAAAATTAGGGCAACACTCCTGAATCAACAGTTGCCATTATTGCTGTTCCACCATAAGAGTCTTTAACAAGCAACTGCAATTTCCTAATGAAGAGACTCTAAAAAATAAACAGGAAAATAATTAACGGTGAAAAGATGTTCTGTTCATAATGTTCTGTTTTTAAAAACTCAGTTTGCAACATGCAAAAGAAATTTAGATAAAAATCTATATTCGCAAGAAAGTGCAATTAATTCAGTCCTAATAATTGTTATTGAGTAAGAAAAAAATCTGAAAGAATCTTAGAAATCTCCCTGTTTTATTTGCCATAGTGAATATTCATGAGGACCAGACGGCACAGTTTTCTGTACGCATTCATTCAGAGTTGATTATCTTGTATGTTTAAAATCTTTATCATAGTGAGTCACAAATATTTTTAAAGTAACCAAAATTTAAATCTATTCTGGGCAATGTCATTGATTCTATTACACAGAACAAAAGAATTATAATGTAGGAAAGCAAATACGTAAAATCTATTTTTTCCAAAAGTTTTGAAGGACAACAAAAGGCTTTCAGAAGCAGAGACTTTTCACATGAAAAGTAGTAGCTGTTCACTTTAATTTTTTTCAGACTGTGGTGGTACACATGCATACAAGAGTACATCTTGCTTGCTCTGACAAATGATAAAATCACTGCAAGCTTTAGTGTCACTCCTGTGCAGTGACTGTCTTTTTAGGAGAAGCAAAATGGATCTTGTTAGCTGCCCAGTTCTTCAGTGGTGTACTGCTTACTCTTGGAATATTTTGGGGTCAGTGTGTGTACAGAAAAACATCCCATTTAAAAACTGTTAGTTTGGGCCTTGTTTCAACAAATATTCTTTGTTAGTAATTAACATTACGGACAAATTTAAGTTCAAGTATGTTTTGTTGATTGAGGATTTATTTGCAGAAATAGGACCTCAGTCATACGAAATGCTGACCAGTTATCATTAAAGTGAATATGTATACTCTTTGCTAAACAAGACAGAACAAAACCAAATTCAAAACAGCAGTAAAAATCACCAGCAAGTAACCAACAAACAGCAACAACAAAACATGCCAGGTAGAAACTCTAAGGTACTGTGACAGGAAAAATATGTATGGGCTTAAACTAAATTCTCAGACTTACATAGCAAAGAACTTATGATTTTAGGGTTAGGATAAGGATCAGGGTTAGGGTTGCACCAGTTATAGAGAGGAAGTGTTCTGAAGTTGGACTTTTTAGCACAGGCTCTGATTTTTGGCTTTTAGAACAATTCCTTTGAATTTTTTTCAGTAAGCAGCTCCAAAGTAACTAATTTAAATATTATCTATAGAGAATATGATCAGTGTGTTTTATCTTTGATCTTCCCGAGGAGTACAGTATCTTGACTGTGTTAGCGTGCCCTAGTAAAATACAGGACTACAGATAGATTACGTACAGTTTGCTTGCAATGTGGAGAAAACTGAAATCTATTGTATAACCTCCAGATCTATAAATTTTAGAATTCTTTATAATTTAGACTCACAACTGGAAGAAAAGCAATAGTAGTAGAGTAGCTATTCAAGAAAACTGCTACATGATCGGCTCACACTAATTTGGAGAACCACGATTAAGTTAGGCAAACAATCAGAGCAGTCAGATTAACAATTCAAAATTTAACACATTGGCCTAAGTAGATATTTCTTCCTTTTTCCTCCACTGTTTCTCTCTGTTTCCTTCTTTTGCAGTTACCCTACTTCTTTTTCATTGCGTTTCCTACATCCTAAAATATTGACTTTTCCTCTAATACCTTTGTTAAAGAACAGCGCAGTGCTTTGCTTTCTGTCCTGAAACTCTGGAGAACTCTGCAGCATGTTTTTATTTCTCTCACAGTGTGACTGATTTGCCCCTTATTTCTCAAGAGAGGAAATAGATGGTTGAAGAGAGAGGACAGGCAGGGGTTTGAGTTTGATTGCAGTTCTGTAGACATACGCCAGCCCGCTTCTTTCTTGCCTTCCCTTCATCTCCACCAACACTTAAAAATTGTTCCCATTCACTCTGCGCATGCGCACACGCTAGGAGGAATTACGGGTGCAGCACTTGAGGTTGCCCTGACAACTTCAAGGCATCCCTGTGCATGGGGACCAGCAGCCCAGCGGAGTTTCCCAGGCCCCTTGGGGAAGGGGAAGGAGGAAAAGAGAGGAGGCTGCAGGGTGCGGGAGCCAGCAGCCATGGGGAGGGGGAGCAGCAGCAGGATGAAAGGGGCACATACATCTACAGTGGCACAATGGGAGTTTTTCTGGCTGGCTATGAAAGGACACACTGAGGATACAATGGTCTGTGACACATGAAAGCTTTGGAGCAAACTTTATTGCTTCTCCATTAAGAACCCTTCCAGAGACCCATTCAGCTCTAAGAAATCTTGTCAACATCTTAAAATATAAAGAAAACAAAAACCTTCATTTTCTCATGTTCCAAAACAGATTTTCAATATTTTTTAGATGTCTTCTGGTTGGTGTCCTGGAAGCTTTTGAAGCTTTAGCCCTGGTAGGTACTGGGTGTTCCCCTTCAGGTTCCCATTAATCCCAGTCTGAGGGAAAGCTGCCCAGCAGCACCCCAGTAAGGGTTCTCTGAGGCAAGAGCTCACTTCCTCCTCATATAGCTTTTGTTCACACGTGTGCCTGCCATCCCTCTGCTGTGAATGCTTCCTGCTATACATGCCATCAGCAGTTAGAGCCCAAGAAGAGAGAAATTACTGTCCCCTACTTTCAAGCTGAGAAGTCATTTATATGATAAGTGACAGAAGAAATGAGACTAAGCAACCTAAAATAAGGGTCTATGTAGTCACAGCCAGAGTGCATAGTAGGAAGCCAAGCTGGAAAGCAGCTTACAAAGGAAGGAGCACGACTCTTGCTCCCTGACATATCAGGTACACAAGGTTCACCACTTGATCCCAGAATGTGTCCAAGAAAGAAATAGGATCACATGCTCTAATCCTTCAACACAGCACTCTTCAGTGGTAAGGTATGACCTACATTGACTCCTAGTGATTTTTGGAGTGCAGGAGACTCAGTCTAGTATCCAATGTGGAATACAAAGATTAGAACTGGTTAAAGCAGTAGACTTTAGAAACCCTGCAGGCTGACAGTGCTCAGCATCTGGTCCTGAATCTACTATCTGGCAAAAGCAGGGTACTGAAAACTGATGAATTTAGTATCTGAGCATTTCCAAATCTTCTAACCAAACTATATAAATTAAGTTCATTTTTTTTAAGATGTAATGCAACAAACTTTAAAGCTGATCTTGGCTAAACAGAAAGAATATAGAGTCCATTGCTGATACTTTAAAGACAGCAAGTAAAAACATAGAATAGCAATTTAAGCATGTAAAAATAGAGTTGGCTGAACTAGTATGCATGCATTAATTTTTCACTTCAAATTACACTTCTTTTCAAGATACATAGTGATACTTTAAAAATAAATTTTCTAACAAATGCTAACTGATGTAAACACTGTGCAGCTTAGTAGCAGAAAGACTTAAAGGATCTAGCAATTATTAACTGTATTACCTGATTGTTATCAACTATTATTAATTATACCTGCATTTTCTTGCATTTGCATTATTTTGAGGACTCGGGAAAAACAGCAACCTCCATCCACCCATCCACAAACCTAGTTATAGAATTTACTTCCTGTTCACAAAAATAAGAGGTCTATCGCTTGGCAGCATTTGCCATTTTCCTCACCAAATTTCAAAACTTACAAATGTAAACATACCACAGATACTACCACCCAGTTTTGCTGATGGGGAAGCTGAGAAGATAAATAAAGGACTGAAGGCTTCAGATGCTGGATTTCTGTTTTCACTTTCTTACTGTGTTTGTAATATTTCACTCTTCTACTAAAATGTCATTGGGAGATATAAATCAAGCAATTATGGGTGCAAATCATTTTGTCGATACGAATCTTAATGGGTATAATGGCTTCTGCTATTACAGGGCAAGCCCTGGCTGAAATAAAAGGGAATGAAGTATGTGATTAGTTTTATAGTTTGAAGATTTGATCAGAGCCTATAATGCAGCCTTGATCTCATTTACACCAGTGACTCTTGGGAGGGATCTCATTGTTACTCTGGTAGCATATATTTCCTCATATAAAGATGTATAGAAGTATAATATATCTAGTGATGTTATGAGAAAATATTTGGTTTTGCCAGTTCATGATTCTGGTTTCATGTTTCTGTACTATTTATACTCAAACAGTCCTTTTGTCTTTTTAAATGCTTTCTCCTCTTATATAGGTAACTTATATTGTATTCTAAGTGTTTGAAGATGACACCTAAATCTGCACAGTCTGGACAGTCAGCAAAGTTTGAATCTGATAGTGTTGTATAGGAGTCTACTGAAGAAGATTCTTTTGTAGTGTCATTCTTCATCCTGCAATTTGAAAGCACTATTCCAACAAGAAGCATTAGCACTGTTGTGGCACAGGCAGTGTAACCATGCAGATGGATTTGGGGAAAGTTACTGACTACTTGAAATTTTAAAGAGAAAGTACCAAGGGACATTTTAGGGACAAAAACAGTACCTCCACCTGTTTGGAAAGAGAGAGAGCTTTTCCATTTCTGACAACGCTCATGAGACACCCCTCAGAGGTTGCAAGCGCATTCACTTAACAACCACAGTGCAGCCCTGTTGGTGCAATCTATTCTGGAAAACAAATACTTCAGCAGATGCCATACTGAGCACCCCAGTATTCACTATGGATCAGACACATAAAGACCAGCCAAGAATTAGGATTAATGTCGCAAGTTTTGAAAAGCTTATAAAGGACTTTAAATGCTTATTCATAAAATAGTGAGGATTTTCTGAAACAAGCAAATAGCATTCAATCTGTTTTAAATTCCCATGGCTTGGAACAGAGGTAAACTCAGGTCATTCACTAACAACTGAAGAAAACTCACATTAGTTGTAGCAACATTATCAACATTGCTTGAGAGTACTGTTTTATTTCTTACCATTACAAGTTAGGTGCAGAACATTTCCAAGGCACATTTTTCAAATTATGGTCACTACACTGATGAAAGCCTACGTATTGGCTCACTGGAGTACAGGGAGTGCCATATTTCTTCACACCAATAGTATTTACCTTTAACAGGTGCTAACACATAAAACTGTAACTCATGATAGAAAATTTGAAAGCAAGCATTAGGGATGGGAGATGAAAACATTGCTAGTCTGAGCTGCAAAAAAAAAAAAAAAAAAAAGATAGCTTTCTTTGTGCTCTTCTCACAAACTTATTTGCATTATGCTGACTTTATAGTCATTACTCATGAGGTGAATGTGTTTTTGCTTAAATTTACTAGGAATTGCTGCCCTGGACAGTAAAGCATCAGGAAAGATGGGAGTCCGAGCAGTAGTCTACTACATGAGTACTACGATCATTGCTGTACTGATTGGAATAATCATAGTGGTCATCATCCACCCCGGGAAAGGTACAAAAGAAAACATGCACAGAGAAGGCAAAATTGTGCAAGTGACAGCAGCAGATGCCTTTCTTGATTTAATCAGGTACGGCTATGATATTGCATATTTTCTGTACCAATGGCAACAATGATATCTGGATTCACATGAGATGTATAGTGAATGAATTTAGATAGTGACTGTATAAACTAGCTACATTTCTTTCAGCTATGCAGTGCCAATATCTTTAACACTTACAATGCTACAATGCATAGTTTTATATTCCAATCAGGCTGTTGCAAGGGAAGAAGCTGCTTTTAATATTCAAAGAAAGATTCTTTTGCATACAAAATAAAATTTCTGTTCTGCTGTCTGCATGGGTCTTTTCCCCTCCTTCCATAGCGCAATCCTTATTACCAAATTCCTCTGCTTTCTTTACTTCCAACTTTCAACAATTTTCACATTTCACTTCAAGCCCTGATTTAGCTATTCTTCAGTGCCAATCTGGGTTCATCTACTCAACCTTTTTAAATTGTATGGATGGGAAATAAATTCCAGGAACAGGCAAAATGAATGCTTGAAATGGAGGGGCACAAATACAAAATCTTGTTTTCTCCTTGTTCAGAGACTCTGCGATACCTCTTTGCTAGAGTTAATATGTCATAGATGTATTCCAGGGAGTAGGGAAACTGAGGTTTTGAACTCAGGAGCTTTTCCACAGGTAAAGCCATCAAAATTTTGTGTTCCACTAATCCATTTGGAGAAGCCAGAGACATGGAGAAAGGCCTCCAAGAGTCATGCTGCCAGGAAGGGGGACTTCAGAAAGATCCATGAAGAGGTTTGCACTCAGATTCCTCAAGATTTATTCAGTTACGCTGCCTCTAATCCCCTCAGAAATATCACCATTTTGAAAAGGAAATAAACAAACCCCCTTATGTAACAAGCATGCAAACACATATATTGTTATATGTGTCTGTGTTATGATTAAAGAATGCTTCGACTTCAGAAATATTTATTTTTTTAATCATAAGACACTAAATTGAGTTATGAAAGTCATTCTTTACAAGGCTATGTGACTGCAAATGTTTTTTAAGAAGTAGAAATGCATTATTAATAATTTCTTTATTAATCTAGGTTCTGACAAAATAAATAAATGTAAACTTAAAAGTAGGTACCAATACATAGAGCTTTGTTCGTGTGATATATTAGCTTATGTTCTGCTCCATTACAAGACCTGCTATACAATATTGGATCCAAAGCTAATAACTGACGTGATCTATCCAACCCTACTGCACTTTGTCCTGATAAAGCTAAACAGGCCAATTCTGTATGCAAAGCTCTACTTGTTGTATGTAACTGTGTGCATAAATACATATTCATCTTAGGGTTCCTTTGAAAATTATCTGATCAACTATTTAATTGGCTGTGTCACTACTTACGATGTTACTAGAGTCATATTATTTCTCATATAATTTTCTTTCTCTTTCACAGAAATATGTTCCCTCCAAATCTGGTGGAAGCTTGCTTTAAACAGGTAAGTATGTCATTTCTAACTCATATTAAATCTGAAGATACTGGGATATGAGAAAACTTCACAAACTGGAAGATGTTAAAAAAATGGAAAAGGTGCATAGGTTAGAAACTGAGGCAACAGTTTTGTGAATATCAGTAATAGAATCAAACAAGGGGACATTCCATTACCTGTCATAGGAATGCATAGGAATGTTCTTACTTCATTGCTTCCCAAATTCCTCCCTCATTAGCCTAGTCCTAACATAAACTATTCCACAGAGAAAATAATAGTAACTAGTTACTTACACCTTTTAAAAACAAGACATCATGGATCCAGTGAAATTTTTAATGAGCCTTGTCATAACTTAAGTGCTTCATAACTGACAATTTACCAGTTGTTAGTGTAGCAACCAAACGGGCTGGAATGTGGAGGGAAACAGCAAGAGTATAAAGTAAAAACTTTGAAAAGACAAGTTGAGTTACAGCAAGAGAGAATTTAAAATAAACAGTGACATTTTCTTTAGTCACATAAGGTGTGACCTCTGAAGAGCAGTGACTTTCTCATTAAAGATTTGTTTAAGATTAAAGATAAACTAGACACAGGTCCAAACCCAACAAATACTATCCCATTGTTTTCAACAAAGATTATGATGAACTCAGGACAGTGATGCAGAAGGGCAGCATGGAAATGGAAAAACCTAAGCTAAACTAGAAAATAATCCAAAGAACTTCATGCAGTAAAGTCAGGAAATGACATCATTTTCATCTCAAAATAATGAAAAAGTTTGGGCTTGAAGTTACATAGCTGGTTGCAAGTATTTTTAATAAGTCTATCAAGTTGGGAAGTTATTACACATAACAGGTGAAAGCAATTATACAGCCTGTTGAAATGCAATTTCAAAAAGATTTGGAATATGTTTTAAGCAGCTAATAATTATTAGCTTGCTCTCGGTTCTGCTGAAGGCTTCAAGTACCTTGAAGGTAGAAGAAAAGTCTTAGTATCAAAACAAAAAGAAAAATACATTAAAAAATGTAAAGAATAAGAAAAGTGTCTGAAACATGGATCATAGCAGAATAACCTATAACCTCCCATTCTAATTTTGCTGATTTTATTTGAATTTATTATTTTATTTTACACTGTGTGTGTGTGTGTCTCAGATATGCAATGGCTCTGGTCTCTTTGGACTTATGGAAACAGAGTTTACGTACTTTAGTATGGGAAGTGAAGAAGTTGAGCAGAAGATACGTTTATTTGGTTACTTTAAGAACTGTAAGACTTGGGGTGGAGAGGCCCCTCTGGAGATAGCTTATGGAAGGTGCTGAACTGAGATACTGGGTGTATATGAGCAGGTGCTTTAATGAACCACATTGCCACAAGAAACACACAGTAAAATTTACAAATTACATAAAAGCTTAAATATTTCCTTTGAGTTAACTAACAAATGCCTAAGAAGATGGTATGGCTTAGAACACTGTAAACCTAGAAAAAGTGTAATGTAATAATGAGTAAATTGGCCCTTGCAAACTCTAACATGGAAATTACCATGGAGGAATATAAACTGGGAGTTAGTATATGGTTTTTTAACTAGAAGAAGGTTTATCATGGTGAAGTCTTGAAAAAATCTTCAGTTAGGAGTAGTAGGAATGAAATAGTTCATCTGTTTTTAACGAAGATTCCTACAGCAACAGAAAATTCAACTCAGTGAGTAGCAGTCCTAAATCTAAGTTGTTAATTAAAGATGCCTTGTAGATTCTATTTCTATTATATATGTTGTATTTCTCACATGCTTCACAGCTTGAAGGATTTTCCTAATAACAATTCAATGAATAGGAAACATTTAATGAAAGTTTTTTCTGACTTCCATCAGCAGATGTCACTGGCACATACACTCCACATTTAAATCAGATCTTTTAATGTATCAGGTGCACACATTCTGTGTTATAGCATCCTTCAACATGTTTCTTTCCTGACAGAGATCTGCACTGAAATGTAGTGGAAGGATTTTCCTTCTTTCTCACTATTACTGCCATATAGAACCTCTAATGACTGTGTTAAGACTCACAGCAAGTTTTGGACACTACATTCCCTATCAATAGCAAATACATTCCAAAGCAGTTCCACTAATGCACCAAAGATGTTACCTCAAAAGACATTACTCAAATTTTTAACATAGAAAATATTACTTTCCTTTGCATAATTCATTTTAGTGCAGTCAGATAGGTCTTCTGAATGTGGAATACCTTTTCTGCATAATTAAATAGAACTGCTATCAAGAGAGAGGTAGCCAAGATGGAGAAGGCTTCCACAAGGAGCTAGGACAGCTTTTGTAACATCGCTGGTGATAGAAGAAACTGGAAGGAGGACTGGGATCTCAGTACTCAATTAGGAAGGCTCTTGCTGGATTTTCTGCCGATTCCCAGTCCACCTTCTTGCCCTCTGACTTCCTTTTACTGTATTTTCACAGCAAACCTGTGAAGCAAACAAAACTGCCTCCTCTTGTTTGTCCTCCTTCTGTACTTCTTCCTCTTCTTCCTCCTCCTCTTCTGAAAATGTTCATCCCAGGAAACAGGAAGAAGAGCTAAGGAAATCCTTGTTCAAACTGTTCATCTGGGAATCAGAAGAACCATTTCAGGCCTCATTTCAGCACCACACACCAGGAAGGCCTCAGCGCACATCTTTTCCTAGCAAGCCTAATTAAGAATAATAATAAGTTGGAAAATGTCAGGCCTTAGGTTCATTTTATTCTTCACATTTCAGTGAAAGACCTGTTTGCACCTTGTCTCTATCAGTACCCACCCAGTATCAGTAAATCAGTGACAGATAGGGATCACTGGAAACAGCAGAATATTAAAGCCTGCGACAAACTTTCTAGTGCTGGTTATTTCCATACAACATATGATGCTACTTTTCGTATGTGAGACATTGTGGCCTTTCAGCAATGAGAATCTGAAAAGACTGACGGCAGGTAAATATTCCACACTTGTCTAAAATTAGACAGTTTTGTTCAAAATATTCTCTATAGTCCAGTATTCACCCCCAGTCTGGGGATATGCGAGGAAATCTTGAGATTTATCTTTCGTCTCTTGCTGCAGTTTTTCATTTCTCCTTCCATGCTAAATTCAAAGTTGCTATCTATTACTTATAAGAAGCCTGCTTGATAGGCAGAAAGTGCTTTCTATCTGATTACTCTTTGTGCTGTGCTCTGGGAATATATCAAAAGACAAGAGAAACAAAGAGTGAACTTGGGACATCAGAAGAAACAGAATCAGACTAATAATTTGGGGGAGGAGGTAATTGTGTTGTGAATAGGTGGAATTCGATGCCAGCTGAAGCTTAAAGACGTGGAAAGGTATATCCGATAACTGCATTTTGTCTGAGCTGTTTTTAATTAATGTTCTTTCCAGAACTCATTCTTATCAAGGGTATTGGAAGTGTTAATTGCACTTCAAGACAAGACTACTGATACATACTGTCTATTCCTCATGATAATATTGGCTGGTTGTGACTCATTTTAACCTGTGTCATCAACTCTTCTGCAGAAAATCTCAAATGCTTTCACATATGTCTATAAAGACAGAAAAAATGAATCAGGAAGACAGAGTATTTCTGTCTTATTCTCATTTATCTCTATCTATTTAGCCTGCCATTTAAGGGCTAGCAAACCTGTTGTTTTCAAAATAATCACTCACTAAAAGCCACATCACCACATTGACCTAGAACAGATACCACTAATTATAGTATGTCAGAGTACTGATAGTAAATCATGAGTTTTTAGAGCATTTACCAATGCAATTACATTTTTCACAAGCTAAATCATGGCATGTCATACTTCCATGGTATATACTGTTGCTTCTTAAAGTCATGCAATGAATTTGAATGAGATGGCTATGAGTATCTTGTACCACTCGTGAAAAAAAAATAATATTACTTAAAGTGCAAACAGGCAATTCATAATATTATAATGAGAAAGTAAATCTACTGCCTATTTCATAATGAGATAACTTAATTTAAAATAATTTTAAAGCTTTATAGTGTCTTGCAACTAATTCCAGAAACTACGTTATAGAATTTTCCTGCATATAATGTTGTTAATAGAATGCTATTAACATTACTGTGTATCAGATAGCATTTTCCTTGCTACCTGTTTGCTTTCTGTACATGAACTAAAGGAAAATGTATGAATATTTTGAATCTAAAATCTTATCAGACAATTATTTTTGCCTGGTGACAAAATGGTGACAAAATGCATAAAAGACTGTTCAAAATGACAGTACCACAATGATGTTTAGCCTTTCACAGATTATGAGTGTAGGTGTGCAGACTCCTACTAAAACGCAGCCATCTGTCCTGAAAATCCTAAGACTACCTGTAAGTATTATAGGAGCAGTTCTTCTTTATCTACTTCCTTTCAGTGTTGAATGGTGCAAAAGAATGAGGATTCACAGAAGTGTTATTAAAGTGATATATTAAACTGATATTATTATTATTTTATTTTTATTATTATTAATTATTATTATATTAAACTGATATTAAAGTGTCGGTTTGAGGTACATCCTTTTACTTAGATTTCCAAAGACAGCTGATAAACCTTATTTCCAGCAAGATGCAGTAACAATCTGTTAGAAAATAGAAATTTCATAAAAATTCACAAAATGATCTCTATCAGAAGTTTCTCTGCAAAGCAATGATAGTCAGCGCAGCTATTGCCTTATCTAATTCATAATCTTTGATATTTTCTATCCTATTTAAGATATTCTTTTATTCTGTTGCTTTCTATAAACTGTTGGCTTTTTCACCATTCCACATAGAGATTTTTTATTCTTTTTATATATACATATTTTTGGTGCTGGTTAAGCAATCTTCTATTTTGCTTTCAGTGTCATCTGAAAAAAGAACTAAAAAGAATAAACTTCAACCTACACTTTTTCCTTTGCCGTTACGGTATTTATTTTTCCCTGATACCCTTTGCTTTACCAGGAAGTTTCTCATGATTCTTTGATAGACAGCTCTGTGAACAGTAAGACAGACACATCAGTGAATTTAACCATAACCTCATTTATCACTAATGAAAAAAAGACCAACACAAGTGACTGTTTTAGAGCAAATTAAGTTTGCTCTCTGAGTCATGTGCTCAACGTCCCATTTTGAATTCAACTCTAAAAAAAATGTTTTTCCACTGCTCTCCACCCTAGGAAGAATTCTAGGAAGACCGATCTCCCTGGGTTAAAGCCAACATTTCTGAATACTTCATTTTTACCAACAGTGTGAGTCAACAGAAAAGATCAACAGTTTTGTGTACCAGTAGTACGCAGATACATAGTAGTAGCAGAAAAGGGAAGACAGCTGAGAAAAGTTCTAAAATCTGTATGATACCCCCAAAAAACACTTACCAATCCAATGAGCACCTTCCCACTGGGACAGAATTCCAGAAGCAGGAAAAAGAAGGTAAATTAATAAATAACGAGAGAGAGAGAGAGAGAGAAGGAAAAGGAAAAGAAATAATTACTGTAACCTAAGATGAGTTCTAACTGCGTTTTCAAAGAGATTCATGTGACTGTGCTTTCCCCTCCCCTACCCAACTCTTTCTCATTTCCCTCTGACAATGTTGGAACCCATTATCTGCAATGTAATTGACACAGGAGTGGATGTCTTACATTAACAAAAACTGTGGTACCAATGAAATAAAAGTAGTTTATGGCTTAGTCAATAACCTGTTGCAACAGGCAGCAGACAGCACGCATCTAACACAGTCTAGCAGCCCTATTATGTGTTGCTTTTGACCTACTCAAATAGGCAGGAATAAGAGAAGAATCTGGGGATAATTTAGGAGAATCAAGGAGAAGTCAGTAATTGTGTGCCTAGGGAGAGCAAGAAATAAAAGGCAATTCTGTAGGAATTTAACTTCAGTCCTTATTTAGAGATTACTTATTTATGTTTGTCTAATCTGCATGTCTGTAAGTCCAGTATAATTAGACCCTTCAGATATCTGAAATAAGAAATGTCTACCTACTTGGTTTTGTTTTATTATATATATTGACTAAGAGAAATAAAAATATTTGTTTTACAAAGTCATCACACCCCCATTAAATCTTAAAAAAAATAGCAGAAGTATTTCATGTACAACTTTGGGCAGTAGTCCCAATTTCAATGTTGCTCCACTTCTGCCATTCAATTTCTCAGTGACTTGATTCACCTGCATAACCTATATATTAAAAAAAAAAAAAGCCATTTTTTTGCTTGATCAATCATTTTCCTGCCAATTTAAAGAACTGTACTGTCTCACAGAGAGATCAAACTTGATTTGACACAGAGAAGAAATTATCACAGACAGCAATGAGTAAGGGGAGACCTGTATTCCTCTGTCAGAATACTCCTTGAATAGCTCATTTGCCTCCTCTATTTACAGAATGAGATTTCTTACATTTCTTTTATAAGAATAAGTTTTCAGCAAATTTCATTTAAAATCCAAGATCTCCGTGGACTTTTGTTCTGCTACATCTTATATATATATACAACATATTTCCTTAAATCTCCCATAATTTAACTCAAAATTCTGAAAAACTTAAATCCTTCAGGAGATACAGCGTATATGTGGTAGGACAAAATCAAAACAATTTTGCTATGGATAGTAAAAGAAACCTAGGTTAGCTTTGCTATGTGCTGGTATTTGGGTTTTCCATCTTAGTTTTAAGTATATTAGCTTCATTTCACTCAAATGCTTTCAGAGTATGCAACAGTCATGAAATAGTCCTACCAATACTACAGCTTTTGAACTTAACATTTGGATTTTGTAGGCACATCCAAAGGAATAAAAATCCAAAGATAGTCTTGACACCTGTATTCCATTGCTTTAATATGATATCTAGATTCCCAAGATAAACTAGAAACATTTTATGAGATTTATTTAGTATTTCTTGTGCTCAAAAGAATTTAATAAGAATAGGGCTGAGAATTTTTTTGAATGCTGAAACAAATACTCAGGGTACACAGTTCTTTCTGGAAAAGTAGTAGGTGGTGGAAGACTGGTTGTCAAAGTAGAGATCTAGTACAGCATTGAGATTTTTAAATTTATTTCCCCGTTCCATAGAGGAATTATTTAAATTAGAAACTTCTCCTGTATAAAAAAAAAAGTGGTGCCTTTTTATTGCATAGTAGAGAAAACTAATGGATTTTTTCATAGCAAATTTCTAATTTCAGGTTAAAGAATTGGGAAGAGTAGGTATGTTATATTTAGATTACTTTCAATCTATTTTTTCTAACTCAGAAACAGTTGGAAAAATGTTTTGGGGAATAATAATTAGTTATAAAAAGGCAAATTAAGTATCAATAGATTTATGATAAACTCACAAGCATGACAAATGTGTCTTCAACTTCAAATTCTGAGAAAACAAGTCCTTAAATCCAAAGGGGCACGATTTAGCTCTTGAGGTCAGTATGTGTTTATGGTGCTTTCAGGAACAGTGTTTTCATCACAGCTTACCTTACCAACAGGAATAACACAAAAATTCACATGTTCTACAATGGAAATTAATAATTTAATGATGTGTGATTTTTACCTTTGTTTGGACAATTCACATGATTTCCATCTTTCTGTTCTTTTTGTTTTACCAGTTCAAAACTAACTATGAAAAGAGAATGTTCAAAGTAGATATCCCGTCCAATGACACATCCACAGTGGCTTCCATAATAAGTAATGTATCAGCAGCAGTGGAAACCCTCACGCAAATGAGAGAGGAAATGGTTCCTGTTCCAGGTTCTGTAAATGGAGTGAATGCCCTTGGCTTGGTGGTTTTTTCAATAAGCTTTGGCCTGGTGATTGGAAGCATGAAGGAGCAAGGTCAGGCCTTAAAAGACTTCTTTGATAGCCTTAATGAGGCTATCATGAGACTGGTAGCTCTAATCATGTGGTAAGTGCCTCTGATAAATTATGTATTAAGTTACTAACTTTATTTTTTCAGTATGGTGGATAGCTAGAGTCTGTTTGGCAGAAAGTGGTACAATAAGATCTCAGATGAATTGTACCTTTCTGGTAAATGAACCCCCAAGTTGTAGTTCTGTATATTTAGTCTTACAGTCTGTTTGGCTTCTTACCTTGAGAAGAATCAGGATCTTTGGCACAATTTGCCAAACTTACTACTCATGTTATGTCTTCATAAGGCGAGAAGTCAAAATAACATGCTATCAAAATTTCCTTATCATCTACGCAGACTTCACTAGAGGAAACAGGCAAATCTCTCCTATAATCTTATTTCTACACAGCAAGAACTTGCTATCATTAGTTTCCAACACAAGCAGTTCCTGCAGTTAGGCAGTATGTAAATATGTCCTTGCATTGTAGGTGCACAAAGGTATACAATTTTTTTGCTACTTCATTTCCTGCATTCAATAGATAAATAAAACCTATACATTTTCCCTCAAACACGTAGAAATCCTTTTCAAAAATGAAGTTTTGTTTTCTGTCATGTAGAAGGCTGATTTTGAAAATAAAAGGCTGAAATGTCTGGTTGCCTTCTTCACAATCCCAAAAGCCTCAAAACCTATGCATACTTTTGTAGGACAAAATGCAAAACTAAAAATTAGTGTATTGTAAAATTCTCTTAACCCAGAAAACATCTGTGCAAATCAAAACTCTTTTCTCATTATTTATAAACACACTTGAGATAGCAAAGCCAAGGTTAGAAAATGTTACTTCTGGTAAACTTCAACATGGATTTTATGTTTCAAAGTCCAATTAAGATATTCTAGATAATGATGCTCACTGATAACTTAGTGTAAAAAGACAAATGGGCATTTATGGAAATGGAAATAGGGCTGTACCAAAAGTTCTGCTGTAATAATAGAATTACGTTTCTGTAGATCTTAGAGTTTTATGCTGAGTGCTAACTCCTTTATTTGTAGCTGTGCTTACTGATAGAAGAAATAGATAAGACCACTCATATTGCTACCCCACAGTGCTGTAACCTCTGCTGTACAGACAGTGTCATGCTAAAGTATTTATGGAGTGCTCCACTAGGAATGGACAGAAGCATCTTGAAATCATTGGAAGAGTGAGTTCTTCCCCTACAATGTAAGAAACAACAGTGGAGAGAGAACAGAGATGGGCACTTGGCATAATCTCCAACTGTATCAAATGAGACTTCATTCTAACAGGCAGGATTTTAACAGAATTTGCTAAACCAGATTTTAAATGGTACTTGAATTACAAAAGGAGCTCATGTCCCTACATATGAAAGCCTATTGCTGGAGAATTTTGAGCTGAAACTGTTCTTCTAATGACTCTTCCTTTACATTGCAGTGTTAGTCACGTGTCTGGCCAATCCAGCTTTCCTAAGTGATCTACATGCATTCTTAAGATATTCTTCAAGGCTTTGTGTCTGAAAGGCATGCTATACTCCTCTCACATTCCTCTTACCAGATTCTGAATCTAGCAGAGCCTATCAAAAACATTCACACTGTGTTTTCAACCAAGTTGAACTTTTAATAGTCAAACAGTTAAACTCCTGAACTGCTTCTGAGTTACAGCCATCCAATTAGTAATATCCTACCTTCAGGCACGCATACATACATGTAAAAGATATGAACAGGGGATTGTTTTATTTTGTTCATTACGATACTAATTTGATTTCTTATTTGCAGGTATGCTCCACTTGGAATCCTCTTTTTGATTGCTGGAAAAATTGTTGAGATGGAAGATATGGGTGTGATTGGTGGTCAGCTTGCCATGTATACTGTAACAGTTATAATCGGTTTGCTTATTCATGCTGTCATAGTCCTACCTCTGCTGTACTTCCTAATCACTCGTAAGAACCCTTGGGTATTTATTGGAGGCCTAATCCAGGCTCTGGTCACAGCTTTGGGAACATCTTCCAGGTATAAAACAATATTTTAGGGCCAAATACATATATTTTAATATTATTGGTTTAAGTAACAATTTTACCTAATGCAACTGGTTAACTTCACTCTGAGAGAGATGGTTATTATCATTATATTGATTCAGACTCTTATTTTTATTAGGAACTTCTGTACAGATATGAAATTTATGTTTTTGGTGATGCAGACTGTATGGCTGGAGCCCCTGTGACGTTGGTTAGCCCCTGTCTTTGAGTTCTGTAGGTAGTTTGTAATTGTTAGTAAAGGACAAAGCTGGGAAAATAAATTTTATGCATGGCAAAACAAAGAAGCAAGCACGAAGGCTCACAGGCAGTTGTGAGAGAGCTCAAGAATCTTTCTTGGCAGGTGATGTTCTATGCTAAAGATCCTGGACCTGCAAAAGAGAGGCCCCTATTGTTCTGTGTTGGTGAAGTCAAAGGGACTTCATGTGAACAACCGTGTGTTTGAATCTGTGATGAAAGAAAATGTTGAAATCAAATACATATTTCCTATACCATATCCAGATGAGAAGCTATTAGGATGATTAGTATAGAATCTGAGTAAATTTTATATCTCTAGAAAGGCTCTTGAGGACTTAGAAAAGACTGTGTCAGCATATTTTCAGTTAAAGAAAGACAATTACTATTGTAACTGACTCTTTCTTAATTGACATCTTGATGTCAGTCCTTGCAGTATATGGAATATGTAAAAGGGAATTTTCTTAATGATTTTAAAAGGAAGATAGTACAACTAAAGACAATCAACATACTTCAAGAGAAAATAAATAGTGGCAATTAATACTGATATCTAATTTTATCAAAACTGAACTTTGGTGGGTAAGAGTAATAGCATTAAAAGTGCATTTTCCAATTTTAGCTGCTCAAGATTCATGGTAGAAACCTAAACAGCTGCTGGATAAAGACAGCATAATGCAAGTAGTTCTAAAAACTATTCAAAATTCAATTGTATGTTGACTGTCATCAAAGAGATTTTTAAGCACAATCTTTACTGCCCTTCTTTACACCTCATCACTATTTTTATTTTATCAGTATTGATAAAGTTTTTGAAGTCTATGAAGTAGTCAGCAATGAAGAGGTCACTGAAACACAGTAACCTGGATTGCTGAAAAACCTCTTCACTCTGATCAGATGGATATTCTTTAATGCATCTTTAAGAACAAAGAGCCAAGTCCAATCTTACAAATCAGCCAACTAGTCCAAGAGGATCAGAAGAACCTCCAGTACTATATATGCCTTGGCAGATATATATATATATATATATATGTATGTATATATATGTATGTATATTTTTATATATATGTAGTTAACATTCTGGAAGATCACAAAAAATTTGAGACAATTAGAAAAGTCTCTCTTGTCACTGCAGTGAATGACAGTTTGCATTCCACTATGTGAAACTCATATCATGCATTATCTTCCTTTTGTTTCAGTTCTGCAACACTGCCTGTTACATTTAAGTGTCTAGAAGAAATAAATGGAGTGGACAAACGAGTTACAAGATTTGTACTGCCAGTTGGTGCTACCATTAATATGGATGGAACTGCATTATATGAGGCTTTGGCTGCAATTTTCATTGCACAGGTTAACAACTTTGATCTGAACTTTGGGCAGATTATCACAATCAGGTACAGAAGTCATTATTTCCTACATCTAATAAAAGCAGCTTTGTGATGACACCTTGCCATTAAATGAGGGATTAAACAAAAGACATCTAGAGCTAAAAACAAGAACTACTAAAGTAGCTGAATAACTGTAACGATTTACACCTTCTGCACAGAAGAGGCCCTCAGCACATACTCTTCATTAGGTAAACATTTAAAAAACTGGTGCATGACATACCTATGACTGCACATAGTAGGGTCAACAAGAAGCTTTAAATTTCTTTTGCCATTAAAATTTTCTTGAAGTATTTACACAGTTGTTGGGATCTGCACCAGATAGTTTAAGTGCATGTACCAACCTGTGGCATAAGAGCAGCACAGTGGCATGGTGCAGTGCTAAGGATAGCAGGGTGGTATTTTCCTAATCTTGGTCTCAAGTAGAGCAGTCTGTGTAAGGAGAAGCAGTACACTTTGTTACAACGGTTGATAGAGGAGGAGAAGAAGCATGTTTTCAAGCAAACAAGCCTTCATGTTTGAAATAGAATAGCAAAAAAAAAAAAAAAAAAAAAAAAAAAGCCTAGGTAGCACTTGATAAATGATTTGCATAAATTTTATTATGCATAAATTTTATTATTGCATAAATTTTTATTATGTCACTCAAATAGCTTAAGAGAAAAGGGTGATGGATACATGTGCACTATAGATAAATGTCAGCAAGGGGAGAGTGGGACAATGTAGGCAGAAAAACAGGTATTTATTACTCAGCAACACTGAACATTCAGATAATGGTGAACTGAAAACACAGAAGATTTTCAAGCAGAAGTGCTTCTCTCCATAAAGCCCACCAGGTTAACTCAATATTCATTAATTAATCAGAGGGTAAAACTCCGCTTTCACACTCCAGAGCAGTAATTCAACATACATTAATACTAGAGCTGCTCCCCGACAAATCATCTGACAAAACAAAATTCTTACTAAAGTGAATGTGAACCAGAATATTTCTGTCAAAGTACTAGAGTGTATGATTCAGGGGTTCAGCTAGTTTTCTGTTGACTGAATTCGAGATGGCTCAGGAGTTGGTAATTCACCTAGCGTAAGGTTATAGTGAGATGGACAGAGAATAAAGCTTTTTGCATCAGATCTGCCAGCACAAAATTACTTCCTCAACTTCAACATGTTTGAGCTGATGGAATTGGTTTGTTCTGTGAGTGGTGGCATGTACCTATAATGTTTCTGACTGCCCATAAGCACTAAGGAGGGGGTTTACCATGTTACAAAATTATGTTACCAGAGTTCTGGATAAATGTATACATTTTAACTAAAATCCACATACCCCACCAGCTCTGCAGTGTTCAGATTAGGGACTGGATTCACAGTTTTCTTTACTAAAGAGCAAATACCTTCTTGCTTCATATTTGTTTTTAAGGTTTACTGGATGATAAAGTGTTCACTATGGAAGTCAACTAATTGTTCTTGCTGTCTCTTTGCACAGCATCACAGCTACAGCTGCCAGTATTGGGGCTGCGGGCATTCCTCAAGCTGGGCTGGTCACCATGGTCATTGTGCTTACATCAGTAGGTTTGCCTACGGATGATATCACTCTTATCATTGCAGTGGACTGGTTCTTGTAAGTACTTCTATTGCTGAATTAAGAACTTAGACCGTATTTGGAGGTGCAGTAGCAGGCACAATTTGACAGTACTACAGTCTGTACTGTGCTTTTGCTGTGAAGTCTTGAATCACAATTTCTTGCAACTAGTATTTCTTAATGCAGATGGTGTAGCCTAGTGATGGCTCTTCTTGTGTGCAAAAGGATGATTAATAAACGTGGATCTGTAGGATGCTAGGAAAATTTTCAGATACACTGTAATTCAACTAGAAAATAATTGCTTTAGTATTTCAACTTTTTTTTTTTTTTTTTTTTTTTGAGGCTGTTTATGAAATTCTTTCCATCAGTCAGGTTTAGAATATTGTAGCCAGGCTGGCTATTTAATCCAGGAAAGTTTAATGTCTTCCACACAGACACAGAAATGAAAAGCAGTTTTTTACTTCTTATCCATAATGTATCGCACGTCAGTTGTTCTGTTCCTTTGTCTGCAGAAGACACTACAGCCACATCTGTAGGTACAGAGGGAAATCTCCTAGATCCAAGAAGTAAATCACAGGCATGTTTCTTCCAATCTATTTCCTCTGACCTCGTTTCCAGAGGCTTTTACCCTTCAACTCTTATCAAGTGATCCTTGAAAGAAGTTGCAGGACACTTTGGTTTCCTGCAGGAGGGAAATGAAAATAATGCAGATTCTCATTGGCTTATGTGTTCAGAGGGCATAAACCCGAACAAGTATAAAAATGCCTCTGATAAGCATTTGCCATAAGCTCCCTTTGTTCTCCACATCACAAGCTGTTTCTTAGCGTGGAGTTGCCAACAGTATTAACAGACTTAGTTTATCCAAGTCCTAGTATACTGCAACTTTCTGTAGAAGGAATAATGACATTAATCAATTCAACAAATATACATAATATACATAAAACTGCTGAATCATCTAGTAGATAAGTAATGGTAATTTTAATATCTCATCTGCATACTTCCCTGAACAAGTGATAAACTCAAGGCTAATTTACTATTTCTCCTTAGGGATCGTCTCCGTACCACTACCAATGTCTTGGGAGACTCCATTGGAGCAGGGATTGTTGAACACTTATCACGGCATGAGCTGAAGAACAGGGATGCCGAGATGGGGAATTCTGTGATAGAGGAGAATGAAATGAAGAAACCGTACCAGCTGATCTCACAAGAAAATGAGAGTGAGAAACCATTAGACAGTGAAACCAAGATGTAGGGTAAAGAAGGCATGAGTCTAGCACTACAAGTGTGGAAAACACACTTCTTCCATCCTTTTATACTTGGAATTCACCACATTCACTTCTTCCTTGTCTTTTCCCTTTATGCTAGCACTGAAAATAATTAATGGAAATATATTCCAAGCTAGCAGCGATCGAGTGGCTTCCCACTTAGAAAAAAATAAATTAAAAAAATTAACAGACAACAACACTGATCCTGCTAGACATGTGCTAAGTGAGGATAAAATAAGAGAGATCAACAATTATATTAAAAGGAAAAAAAAACAGCATATATGTTATTCGGTCCTGTAAATGTGACTTTTTTTAATGAACTGGAAAGTAAAAACATAACAGCTGGAAAATGTTTTTATTTTTTTAAATACCTGTTGGAAAAATTTAACATCTGTAAGCACACAATCAGTATTTCCAACTTGATAACTGCATTCAGCTGAGTAAATTAACGTTTTTTTCACTTGATGTTCTTTTTTTTTTCTAGCATTACAACCTTGTTCAATTACTAGAAAATAAAAGGACATTGGTGGAAAGAATAAAAAAGGAGGTGTATAGATACAGAAACAATTCCCACAATCAGAACTTTGTCAGCTAAGCTGAAATACTTCTGAGAAAGTGATTTTATCTAGACACTATTTTTTACAGTATCCTCAGCTGATCTTGACAAAAACTCAGCCTAGTCAGTTCCCATGGATTTGCAGACATTTGTGTATGTATATATATGTACCTCCGCATTGGATTTGCCCTTTATTTCAACTCCACGACCCAGCTGAACAATCAATGTCTGTAAATGTTTGTACGGGCAAGGCCCTAGGCTGTACTGACTCTGGGACTGGAAATGCATCTTCTTCTACTTTTGGGGATATAAAAAAATATGCTTTAGGTATACCAATTAATCTACTTAATAAGCAATAATATAAATAGGAGGCAGTGCCAGCCCTCTGCAGAAAGTGCAGAAGGGTGAGTTGTTCAGATCCTAACAGGACTGGATTCTAAATCTGAATCCTTAGGGCTAACAAGAGATCTGATTGTAGAGCTCTGAAACCCTTGGTCCACCGCTGATAAGTAATAAAGCCATTAGCCAGATTTATGTTTTTCCACCTGGAGAAGAAGGCTCCCTATTTCAATGCAAAATTCCAAAATCCTTATGCATTTATGAGCAGCATCCCAAAAATAAAAAACAACCCTTTAGAAAGTAAAACTAATGGGTGCTTTTTTACTTTTTATTAGGAAAAATTTATAAATCTAATCTAAAATACAAAATATTAAATACTATAATAAATATATAAAAAATAAATAGAAAGGATTTTAAAGAGCAATACTGTAGGCTTCTTTCAGGGAATCAGTAGGGAAAGAATGAAAAAAGGGAGACAATGCACTTGTAATCCTGTTGCTTTTTTTGTTCATTCCAACATTATTCTCCAGTGAAGCCCCTTCTTAGAAATATTAATTATATATGTTCTTCTTTTAACTTTTATTGTTGTAGAGGTTAAACTGGAAAGTTTTATAATACAGCTACAGTTAGGGAAATGAAGAAATATTAATCAGAAGGCAGAGTAATATTGAGTGATTGTTTTTATTTAAATGTTCATTTTTCTTCTTTCTTCCTTGCCCAACAAAATAAAATCTGACTATATGAATGAAGGATTCCCTTGTAATGCCCCAAGTGCAACACAAAAAATATTCAGTATGCTGCTTTTGTCTTTAAGAGAACATAAATGTGGTGTATTTCACCGTAATGAAAATGTCAACATCCTGATAGAAGGTAAATTTTTTCCCATGTTTAGAGCAACAAGGCAAGACTGTTTTGTTTAGGACTGAAAACTCCTGCCCATCTTCTCCAGTTGATTAGTCCAGACAGTAGGAGCAGGAACTCTTCAGTGATTGAAGTGAGCAGGGTTTAACTCAGAGCATTGAGTGGTCAAACCTACAAAGCTCTTGTATTAATCTCTCACTGAAAGAAAGCAAGTGTGACTTTTACGTTTTTGCTAACAGAATGCAAATCTAGGATATAGATAGACATTTTCTGATATGTGTAATTAGAGATATTTTTATATAGATACTGTATTCAAAATGTGTGTATAAATTTTAACTGTAGAATGTACAGCATAACGATTTAATTTTTGTTAAGATTCTGTTTGGAAATACATTGCAAAGACATAATGTAAATGGCTGTCTTCCTATGACATCAGCTGAGAAAAATGAATTGTTTCACAAAATATGCGATCTTTTTTTATACTAACTTTGTTTCTTATGGAAATCAGGTATTATAGAAAGATTCCCTTGCTCAGCCCTCACTGGCTCTGCATTGGTAAGCATACAGAGTGGATTGAGAAACATTACTTTGTAGATGTATTTTCAATAAAAATAGTTTTACATGACTGCTTTTTGAGGGGATTTCTTTCAAAGGCTCTCTATCCAAAGTTTTACACAAACTCAAAGCAAACAAACTCATAATATGGGACTTTGGGAATTCCAGGCCATTTTACACAGCAGGGGTTCCTCACATCAAATATCTGTTTAGACTTCGAAGACCAAAGAAAATAGATAAGTGAAACACCACTGACAAAAGAAGGCAAGGAAGGGAGGACAGGAAGGAACATTAAAAATTATAAGAAAAAACACCCAACTGAATGAAGTTCATTCACATTTAAGTATATAAATACATCTCTGCAAAATCTTAGAAAGGTAAGCATTTATATTTTAATTGATTCAGTAACTGAAAAGTTGCCAGTTCATTTTGAATGTATAATTACATGGTCCAAACGCAGAAAGGTCACTGTGCCATGGGAAGCAATAAAAGTCCTTTGATTGGGGTATTACAGCACTGTAATGTTATGGTCAACCTAGACAATCCACTGTTTTTTCTCACAGAAGTAGTTTGTTATGGTGTCAGGGTTCATTTGGCAACAACTTCAGCTAGCAGAGATACCATCTAATGGAAGTGAATGTCTTGTCAGAAGGAGTGGGAAGGTATGTGAGCTGAATCACTTATGTTTGGAAATCTGTCTTGGTTGGAGCAGATGGAGACAGCAGTGAGAAGTCTTGCCTTCCAGAACATACCAACAAAACTGGACAATGATCTTCACTGATTCATCTGCAGTATTTTGAGCAAAAACAATACATAAATGCAACCAGCTTTGAAAAAAAACAACAACCAAACAAAGAAGTAATGGAGTTATCAAATGCATAAGCATAATTTTCCTCATTTTTTTCTTTTTAATGTTGTCTACACATTGATTCTTTGATTCAATTCCATTAGGTATCTTCGTGTCTCTACAATTACTATCACAATGTGAAAAGCTAAAGAAAAGAGGGTTAGTGCATTACGTGGAGGTATTACTGGCACGGTGAACTCACAGCTATGTGGGCCCATACAGAATAAAGATCTCTAGTATTCTATAATTTTTCAGTGGTGTTTTCATTTGGAAGTTGAGGTACAAAACAGGCATGCCATTCTTAGACAATAATTTATGTCTCTGTGACAGTGTGTGGCCCATACAAAGCAAAGGGATCATGCATGTGGAAAATGAACTACTGGCACAAGAAAGTGCTTCTGCCTTCCTTTCAGAAGGACTGGTTCGCACTAAGGACATTTATGTTCCAACACAAGCACAACTGATGAGAAATTGAGGGCATTATTTTCAACCAACAATATAATATGCATTTGGTTTAATGAAGAATAAAAATGATCCAGAAGAGTATAACTTGCTTCTGATGAGATCAAATGTGCTAGCTGTGCTTGTTGCAATCAACACAGTGTCATCAACTTGCTTCTAGCATGATCAGCTGTTTCCCAGAATAGGATAAAAAACTGAGGTGAGCTGATAGATCACTCCCTGTCTGGCTTTCTGTCATTTTATTTATTAAGAGATTGGCTTACACTGGAAGTGTGAAGCAATAGAGAGATGGGGAGAGATGTCTATACCTCCATGCCAATCTGAAAACCCAGACTTGCAACATCAGAGAGGCAGCAAGATTCTCTCTGACGGTAAAGAGAACGTTAGCTGGAAGATAACATTCTGCATAGTGAGCCTTTTCCTGTCCTTTTTCTGTCCCTTTTCCTTCCTTCTGGCTCCAACATACACTTAGATATCCAAAATGCCAAAATTTTAGAACAGGAACATTTTCATCTCTAACCAAAGTTTTTCATCAGCATGCTTCATTGCACAACTAGGGCTGCACAAATAATTGATTTTTCACTTCAGCGAGAGAACTCAAAAACATGGGGGGATAAAATTTTTCCTTGGCATCATGTAACAATTTTTTATTGTAAATTTTTTATTACGGAGCAGTCTGTTTCAGGTATAGCTAAATGTTTCAACCTCCCCTTCTGATGAGAAACATCTCATTTTAATCTCATTTCTGGACTAATTTTAGTCCATTTAAAATGAAATGAACCAGCTTTTAAGTGAGTTGTCTTTCCCAAATAAAACACTGAACAATTTTTCAAGGAAAATGACAGAAAGAAATAACTTTTGTACCTCTCCTCACTTTAAAGCCAGTTGTATCACAAAAGCTGGCACAGCTTCATAAGCACTTACCTCAAAACCGCATTTTTCAGCAATATATTTTTATATGAACACTTTTTCTTTGCTCTTTACAACTTCCTTTCCTCACACGTTGTATATTTTTCTGCTTTTCCTTATTGCTCAGAATTTTTTCTTGATTGTTGCCATAAAATAAGGCACAACCATAGGAGGTCCACAAAAAAATGATCCAAGGGGTGGAACATCTCTCCTTTGAGGATGGGCTGAGAGAGCTGGGGCTGTTCATTCTGGAGGAGAGAAGGCTCTGGGAAGACGTGAGGGTGGCCTGTCAGTATCTAAAGGGGAGCTGTAAGAAAGAAAGGGACAGACTCTTTAGCAGTGTTTGTGGTGAAAGAACAAAGGGAAATGGTTTCAAACTAAAGGAGGGGAGATGTAGATTAGATATAAGAAACTTTTCGCAATTAGGGTGGTAAGGCACTGAAATAGGTCACCCGGAGCGTGACCAACTCAAACAATTGTATGATTCTATGATTCCGTGATGAAGATTGTGAAGAGCCCATACAGTGGAGCTGACATACAAAGCTGAGTAATGCCTTGTGCACCTTCCAGACTCAGAGGGTTTGCCCTTACCGATCTGGACCTTTGAATGCTTCTGTGCTACAGGTATGTGAGATGCATTTGGGAACTCATACAACCTTTGCTTCGAACAAAACTTAAATCAACTCATTCACTGTAGTTGTGCACAAAAACAGGCCAAATTCTTTGGTGCTTGATTACTCCTCTAACTGCCAAAACTCCCACTAACTGCATAGGAAGAAGAATAGAATAAAGATCTGGCTAATATTTCACACACAGGGAGTAAACTACGGTGCAAATATATTCAGAATAAAATCAGCTTTGATGCCAGATGGTGACAGTCATTTGGTCTTAGTAGGTGCCACACAACTTTCCCCCCACAGAGCTGCTGCTTCACCTTGCCCCTTGGCCTCACACCTCTTTGAATCCCACTCTTCCTCCAGGCAGCAGTGCCTGGCCATGCCAAGCTGTGGGGTGGTTTTGTGATACACACAAATGGGGACTGGGATGGGACCACCCAGCTTGCTTCCACTTGCAGGCTAAGCCAGGATGTAAGGCTGAGTCTCTGGGAGAAAAAGACTACGATGCTAACCCAGTGTGCCACTTAGCATCCACAGTGCAAAGGAGCTATTCAGATGCTGCCAACACTTCATTTTTAGCTGTTCTGTGGCTCCGTAACAATCAGCCACCTACAAACTGCAAAATGTTTCCCAGCAATGACAGCCATGGTCCCAATGGATTGTGCTGCCATCGTGCGGCAAATGTTTTTTACAAGAAAAGTTTTCTCTCCAATTAAAAAAGTCTAAGTGAAACCATCTGGTGAACAGTTCAGCACAAAACTTCACAAGTCTACTTCAGCTGCAGAATGTGACTGTAATCCAGTTTATTCACATGAATAATAGACTCATTCATCTTGTACTTCATTCAGCACAGCCATTAGAAGGTTCAGCCGTGAACACCTTTATTCTTGTTATATGGGTTCTTTTGTGTGTGTTTGTGCTCATTTGCCTGTACTTTATCTGAGCATCTCAGGCAAGATGAGTTTTCTTAGAGTAAATGTCCTACACTCTGCCTGAAACACTCTTTTAAGTACTTGGACAGTGCTGGTGTATAGGCTTATTATTTGTTAATTCTGGTTGCTAACAGGATGGAGTTTAACACAGCTGCTGATCTCTCTTTAAAGGGGCCTTCCTTTAGTGATCTGGTATCTGCCAATGTACTGTGAGAATAACAAAATCACAGAATTGTAGAGGCTGGAAGGGACCTTTTGAGATCATCTAGTCCAACTCTCTGCTAAAGCAAGTTCATTGGAGTAGATTGCACAGGAGAACTTCAAGGTTGGGTCTTGAATACCACCATGGACAGCCAATTCCAGTGCTCCGTCGCCTTCAAAATAAAGTTCTTTCTTGCGTTATTGTGGAACTTCCCGTGTTCCAGTTTGTTCCCTCTGCACCTTGTCCTGCCACTGTATACCACTAAAAAGATCCTGGCCCTATCCACTTGACTCCTACACTTCACATATTTAGAAGCATTTATAAGATCTGCCATCAGCCCTCTCTTCTCAGGGCTGAGCAGCCACAAGTCTCTCAGCCTTCCCTTAGAAGCGAGATGCTCCAGGCCCCTCATCATCTTTGTGGCCCTCTGTTGGACTGTCTCCAGAATTTCCCTGTCTTGAAGTTGGGAGCATGGAACTGGACATGGTACTCCAGATATGACCTCACCAGGGCAGAGCAGAGGGAGAGGATCACCTCCCTTGACATGCTGGTTGCACTTTTTTAATGCATCCCAGAATATCATTGTCCTTCTTGGCCACAAGGGCACACTGCTGGCTCATGGCCAGTCTGTTACCACCGGAACACCCAGGTCCTTCTCCACAGAGCTTGTTTCCAGCAGGTCAGCCCATAATCTCCATGTGAGGTTATACATCCCCAGGAGTAGGACTCTATACCTGCTCTTGCTGAACCTCATCAAGTTCCTCCCTGCCAAAATTTCCAGTTCTCATTTTGGAATGCTAGATTTCTACACTTGGAAACTATACTTGCTGAAACTTGTCCCTGTTGATGCAAACAGACAGTAAATAGAGATAATGAGTTTTGAAAGGACTTGAGAGTCTGACCAAATGATAGCCTTTCTACAAGAAACTCTGATTGGTATCTAACTAAAAGGGACTCGTTGAGGTCATCAGCCGTGGTCAAAAAGTAACTGGTATATCTGATGAAGAAACATAAAAAAATGTTGAGTTTCCTTGGTCCTGAGACTGGCCCACGCCAGCTCCTCAACTCAGCTCTCTAAACTGATGACAAGTTATAGAGCCCCCATAACATGCTCTACCTATCATAACATGATCTATAACATATCTATAACATGCTCTATCTATCATAACATAATCATCTAAGAAGATGATCAAGCATCTTCTTCAGTGTTCTTCCACCTGGCTGGCTGATGGTCTGCCCCCTGAACTATGTCAGAATTCAGATGAGGTCTTTCAGGACTACATCTGTCAGCCACGGGGTTGCTCTCTGCTGGCAAAAAAAAAAAAGAAAAAAAAAGAAAAAAAAAGTCTGTGTGGCATCTGGCTTGAGCTTTTCCTTCACAAAACTGCAGTGTTGCCAACTCTAGTAGTACTATATATTGTATTGCACTCTCCTAGAGTCAGAATCAAGAAGGTTGATAATACTACCTTAAAATAATTTTTCATCCCTCATCGCTGTCTACAAACACAATTCCACTGTGAGATAATCATAGACTCATGTTGGAAGGGACCTTTAAGATCACCTAGCTCCAACCCTCTGTTATAGGCCAGGAAACCTCTCACTAGATCAAGATGCTCAAAGACCCATCCAATCCGGCCTTGAATGCTTCCAGGGAGGGGGCATCCACAACCTCACTGGGCAACCTGTTTCAGTGTCTCACCACTCTCACAGCAAAGATTTCTTCCTAATATCTAGTCTAAATCTACACTCTTCCAGTTTAAAGCAATTTCCCTTTGTTCTGTCGCTACCTCCCCGTACAAAACATCCCTACCTGGCTCTCCTGTAAGGCCCCCTTCCGGAACTGTAAGGCTGCTAATGTCTCCCCTGGAGCCTTCTCTCCCCCATGCTGAGGACCCCCAGCTCTCTCAGCCTGCCCTCAGAGAGGAGGTGTTCCAGTCCTATGATCATCTTTGTGGCCCTCCTCTGTACCCCATCCAACAGCTCTGTGTCCTTCTTGTGCTGGAAGCCCCAGAACTGGATGCAGTACTCCAGGTGGGCTCTCACAAGAGCAGCATAGAGAGGCAGAATCACATCATCTCCCTCCACCTGCTGGTAATCTTTTCTTGATGCAACCCAGGATATGGTTGGACTTCTGGGCTTTGAATACACATTACCAGCTCATGTTGAGTCTTTCATCAACTGACACCCTCAAATACTTCTCCTCAGGGCTGCTCTCAAGCCATTCTCCACCCAACCTGTAATTATGCCTGGGATTGTCACGACCCAGGTGCAGAACCTTATACTTGGCCTTGTTGAACTTCATGAGGTTGGCATGGGCCCATCTCTCAAGCCTTTCCAGGTCCCTCTGGACAGTATCCCTTTCCTCTAGCATGTCAACTGCACCAGTCAGCTTGGTGTTGTCTGCAAACTTGCTGAGAGTGCACTCAATCCCACTGTCCATGTCACATACAAAGATATTAAATAGCACCAGTCCCAGCACCAATCACTGAGGAAAGCCACTCATCACCAGTCTCAACTTGGCCATTGAGTCATTGGCCGCAACTCTCTGAGTACGATCATTCAGCCAATTCCTTATCCAGTGAGTGATCCATCCATTAAATCCATTTTTCTCCAATTCGATGACCAAGATGTCATGCAGAACAATGTCAAATGCTTTGCACAAGTCCAAGTAGATGACATTAATTGCACTTCCCTTTTCCACTGACACTGTAACTCCACCATAATAGGCCACCAATTTTGTTAGACATGACTTGCCCTTGGTGAAGCCACATTGTTTACCACCAATCACTTCCTCTTTATTTTCCATGTGTGTTATTAGGGCCTTCAGGAGAATATGCTCCATGATCTTGCCAGGCATAGAGGTGAGGTATGACTGGCCTGTAGTTCACTGGAAAATAAAGTTCTCTGAGAATAACATAAAGAATTAGAAAGCAGACAAAAAGAGCCTCCAATTATATTTTTTGTTAGTCTTAGAATGGTTCAAGTGATGATTTTGAACACCTGAGATCTGTAATACTGAATGCTACTGAAATAACATCTCTCAAAACCTACTCCAGCAAATATCAACCTTTCAATGAAGGCCTTCATCAAACTGCACAAGAATTTTCACAGCAAAACTCCACCAATACCAAAAAGTGCATGATCTGCTAAAAACATAGGGAAGATTTATTGAATTATGAAAATAAATCCAGGACCACAGGCAGGACTTTATTGCCAGCCTGGAACAGTGTCGCTATGAGAGCCCTAACAACAAACTACAGAATCAAGCTTTGCTCATTCCTTCTTTCCTCTCATTCATAGAATCATAGATTATCACAATTTGGAAGAGACCCACAAGGATCACTGAGTCCAACTCCCAGATTCACACAGCACCACACAAAATTCAAATTCTGTGTGTGTGAGAGCACTGTCCAAACGTCCCTTGAGCTCCAGCAGCTCAGGGCCATGCCCGCTGCCCTGGGCAGGCTGTTCCATGCCCACCACCCTCTGGGGCAGAGCCTTTCCCTAACCCCCAGCCCTCTCCTGACACAGCTCCATGCCATTTGCACCTCAGGCCCTGTCGCTGTCACACAGAGCAGAGCTCAGTGCTCAGAGTTGGTCTCCAGTGTCTCATCCCCCAGCTTGTATGCATACCCACAGTTGCCCTTCACCAGGTGCAGTTGCACAAGTTAAAATTCATGCTGTTGGTGATTGTCCAGACTTGCCATGACTTTACATAGTATGCTTCAGCCTGGTGAGTAAAAGCCCCTCCAGAAACAAGCACAGCTCCCTGAGGACAAGAGAGAGAGAGCATTGTAAAAGAGAAGGTACAGATACAGAGCAACAGTTCTGACTTCCTTCCATGATAAGATAATAGGATAAATTCAATCAGTACATGGGTAAACACACAGCCTTGTGAAGGAGCTGACACAGTATTTGCAAAGGGAAGTACAGCCTTGTTGGCCTGCTGGAGCTCTGGCAGTGCCCTAGTAGGGGAGCTGGCACAGCTGTGAAATTAAATTATTAAAAGTAAGTTACTTGGAAAACTCAGCAGAAAGAAATTCAGAAATGGCATGCTGTGAAGTTGCTATTTTTTCTCTCTCTCTTGAAAGGCACTGAACATTTTATGTTTCTTATGTGCTGAAAAGGAATTCTGACAAAAACTGTGTAAAAGGTCATATGCCATATGGCAAGTCAAAAACAAGTTAATTCTGGACCTCTCAAATATATTCATTTGGGAGAATTCATGATAGTCACATATATTACAAGTATTATGAGAGCTTCAGATGTGATGTGACATCTCTATTCTAACAACTCCATTCACAGAACTGTGCCAAGCATGATGCAAGGATAGACATGTGATTTCTTTCCTTTAACAGTTTGGGGCTGCAAACAGTTACAAGCTCATCACAGGGCCATCATTCATTAGCCTGATTAGCCTGCAGTAAGTATTCATTCAGCTGAGATCACAGAATAAATGACATGTTTCCTGGGCAGCCTTATCTAATGGGTGGCAAACCTGCCCATGGAAGGGTGTTGGAACTGTGTGGGTTTTAAGGGCCCTTCCAGCCCAAGCCATTCTGTGATTCTGTGACTCTATGATTTATAGCTAACCCTAAAAGATTGGCAATGCTGTTCATTTAATTTTCATCTCTTTTTGTCACTTTGCTTCACCCTTCTCTACTGCTTTCTGGAATTAGGGGATAAGTTGGTATACAAGGCATGTTCAGCAAGGGGGCTTCCTAAATTCCTCCCAGAGGCTGGCCTCCGGCCATCTATCCTCATGTAATAGAGTTGGCTGGGACAAGAAGCAACACAGAATTTGCTAGCTCTCATATGTCCTTCCAGCAGAGTGTTTTGGTCCAGAAGATGTCTTGTCCCTACATTAATTACAACCTTCCTAATAGCATGTCTCTTTATACAGAGAAAACTCGAGTGATGGATGTTGCGAATAGACATTAAACTTGGATGAAATTCTCTCCAAATCACACAGTTTTAATTATTTGTTCAGCCTGACATCTAGTGGCCCTGAACGGAAGCATTTTGAGCAACTCAGACTTACTCCTCGTCTCTCATTTCAAACACCTAAACATTATATGAAACTTTACTGTTTCATACTGAGGGCATGCGATCTTTTAGAATCACAGAGTTATAGAATCATTAAAATTGGAAAAGACCTCTAAAATTATCCATTCTAATCCTTTCCTTGCATTTTCCCTTGAAAATTATTTAAATTTGGACTTTGATCAGTATGATCACATTTCAAATGAAGAAAAATCATTCAATAAAAGTATAGAACTCTCATCAACATTCCAGAGAATCAGCTTGCCATGAGTCTGTCATAAGTGCATATTTATGATGTAAAAGCAGAACAGCTTTGATGCATGAGAGGTTAAATAACTGTCCTATTCTATATAGTACCCCTATTTAAAGAAAGAGTAGTCACATCGTGGATTTTCTAAAATAACAATGTTACCTTCAGACATGGTTCCCAGTAGAATTGGTGCCTGGAAATGCAGCTCAGGTTTTATGCATATTGCTCTTCATTTTTCATCATTCTTATCTTAGTTTTTAGTATCTCTTTCAGCTACAACTTTCAGAAGTAAACCTTTCAAACAATGTCAAAAGTAGTCTATATTCGATGAGGATTAAGAAAATAAGAAAACACTGTTTCAGAAATATGAAAAAATCTGTTTTTATTTGCAAGTGGAATGAATAGCAGCTCCTTCCTCTTCATATTTGGCCACGTAATTTCAAGAGCTATGCAACAGCTACAGGACATTCCAGGAAAGGCAAAGTTACTATCTGGATTAGCAGCATGAAAACCTTCCAGCCTGAAGTAGCGTAGAAGGAGTAGAAATAGTTGAAGTGCTACTAAGGAAGACAAGATCTCTATTTAGTGGAAAGTAAAAACGCCTTCTACGTTCTCTTTAACAAAGGGGCAAAATAGTAGTCCACAAAAATTCACACATTGCAGTCAGTTTCTTCAGATTATGTTGGGGTAAAGATTTCTGCAGAATCCAGAAGAGCGCTATTTAATACAGATGTGATGAGTAAGAAGAAAATCCCCTCATGGTGTTCTAGAACACGTGCTCTATTCAGTAGTTTTGAAGTTTTTCTGAAGCTTTGGCTCACTCTTAGCAAAATCATATTAATAAATGAAGTGAACTGGAGGTCTGATCCAGTACAGTGATTCTTCAGTTCCCAATTACCGCAGCAGAATGTGAAGCAAAAGACATATGTGATTATTACTGGAGGACAGGAGACAAGAAATTAAGATTTTGTGAGGCAAGTGCCCTGTTATCAGTGATACTACCTTGTATATCTCTTGTTATGAGTACACCAAGCTCCTTATTGCTGAAAAGTAATTAGGATTTAGGATTTTACCTCTACCACTGTAATTGTGAAGCTGTTTATTAGCCTATCCAGGGGTTAGGAATTTCCTCTTTATTTCCTACTTCTATAAAAGCACTTAATATGCATTTATCCTATTCCAAATACTTTGTAGCACATAAGTGGCTCTTTTCAATCCCATCTCTGTTAAGGTACTGTATTTCCTCTTAGCCCTCTTTCTACTGGACAAAGAATAAACTTCTTCTAGCCTACTCTGATGTATATGTACTCCACTAACTGCTCACAGTGCCATGCTACGCCCAAACCCTCACCATTCTCTCACTTATGCAACCAGAATTGCAAATAGTATTTCACATGAAATTATGGACACAGAAAAACTTTAATTCTTCCTAATAGCTACCAAATTTCTCTTTAGCACATCTCCAGATCTCATTTACTGCTTTACTGTCATCTCACTCTGGCTACTTGCAGTCATCCTTTAAAGATATCCAACATTTTTTTTTTCTTTTTAATAGCAATAAATCTTGTTATTAATCCCCAAGTGCACTGAGTTTGTACTTAGCACAAATAAATTTCACTGTGTTTAATCTATTGAATTCTTTTTACATTAAAGTCATTCAGTGAATTATAAAGATTTTTCTCAAGGAGGAACTTTGCCAGTAATTTCCCCTTCAATTTTACTTTCTCAGTTTCTCTTTTAACCAGCACCTCGAGCTCCTGAGCAGTTCTACATTGTCCCAAATACTTTGATTCAGTTGATAATTTTCCCCAAGACATCACTGAATGACTGAATACCAAAGAAATATCATGAGTGAAAATGATGTGGCAGATTTGACTTGATCTACGTGTGGGGAATCCATTCTGCATTTTATCCTGTTCCATTTTCTCTTCAAGTCTTAATTCTTATTTTTCCCAAACCCTTACGTTCTGCTTAAACCAGGCTTAAACAGCACTGCAGCGGGGGGGGGGGGTTTCACATATCTGTAGAGTTTAAGCACCTGTACAGAGGCAAAATAATATGAACATTATCTTTGACAGGTGTTTGTCTGGCCTGCTTTTGAAACTAGCATAGCTATGAAAATCTGTAATTAATCACATCCAGTGTTACATTTCACAGAATCACAGAATTATAGAGGCTGGAAGGGACCTCCAGAAATCATCGAATCCAACCCCCCTGCAAAGCAGGCTTCCTACAGCAGGAAGTTAGAAGCACCTCGTATCATCCAATTCAAGCCCCCTCTGCAGCAATAGAAGACAATTCTTTCTTGCTATTTTCCCACACAGAACAGAAAACTGTTGATCATCTCCCTCTTCAGTACAGCCTCACTATAGACAGACGCAGCTGTGTTTGCAGTATCCTTTCTTACAGTTTGAACAAGATCTGTTCCCCCAGCTTTTCCTAGGAGCATGTTTTACAAATCTTTTACATTTCTTCTTGTTTCCTCTGGGACTTTCTCCAATTTATTTAATAAATACTTCATGTAATAACCTTCTCATTATAATTTACAGTATAATTTCCTTGCAATCCTGTAATTCCTGTTTCAAGAGCAAATGAAATCTGATAACCAGTATAGTGAGTGTTTGTTGTGCAACATGTACACCAGCACACATGTTCCTGTACAATACACAATATCTGTCAATGCCTGGTAACCTGTGCAGCCATTCTTGCACTGTCTGCAGATCAGATACGTACATCTGCTGTTCATTCAAAGTACTCTGTTTTTCCCTCTTCTACATATCTAGAGATTCCACAGATCCTACAGACTTAAGAAAAAATTAAGTCACTTCAAGGACTGTGCAGAATTCATACTTGCTGTTTTTGATGATTACTTTAAAAGAGTTACTATTAACTCATACAAATATACATTTTGGTCATCAGAACCTAATAATAGATAACAAATCTGGATAATAGATTTGTTATGTTTATGAGCAGTACAAATTTCCCATGTTTTCTGCAGTGTTCTAAACTAGTAAAAAACTATTTAAATGAAGATTGGGTCAGTGTATGCACTTGACTTCCGGTCTCAGTAGGAGCTGAGTTACAAAAGTTACCCAGTCGTGACTGCTCCCTGCTCACACACTTCCGTGCTCCTGCTGAAAGAGGCAGCTCTTTATGAATGGCTGTTTCTCCTCCAAATGCATCTTAGAGTCATAGAATAACCTGAGTTGAAAGGGATCCATAAGGATCATCGAGTCCATCTCCAGTGAAAAGATGTTGTTCCGTCCTTTACTTGGATAAAGCAGAAAGAAGGTATCTTACATTAAGCAGCTGCAGAGTGTGTATCCATATTTTAGGTGAGGTCTAGCCCTGAGAAAAGCTCTTGGGGCGGGGGGGGAGCGGAGCGGGGGGATGGACGCTGCCTGGTTTCTCCCTGTGCTTGAAGTTATGCCACTACTTGGAAAAGAATTTAAGATGCTGAGCTAGAGCTAGCATCATTCTGTTGCCCAGTGATCTGGATACACATCTATGTTTTGCCCTCTAATACAATGTACGATTCCATATTTATATTAAAGTGAGTGAATGCAGACACACAAACACCACCTAAAGAAAGAACTGAAATCTAGAGGTTTGCTCTCTCAAGTGAATTAACAGCCATGCAACATTTCCTGCCCACAAATTCACCAAAATTCCATCTAAAATAAGGTAGGTATTTTGATCCAACATTTTCTGTCATAAAGAACTCCTACTGCTTTCCCCATGTAGTGTTTCCTCACGTACAGACCTTAGTGAAGTACCATCACTTTCTAGATTTTGTCTTGTTTTTTTTTCTTAAGATCAATGTAGCATTTTGACATTCAACATCATTTCAACTGACACTTGTTTTCTGTAGAACTGATTTACTTTGGCAGTATTCTTCGTATTCTAATTGTAATTCTGAGCCTAAGGTGTATTTATTTAGGACATTTGCTTCCACTCCATCACAAAGAAGCTAATCCCTTGGTGCCAGATCTATAAATACTGTTGAATCAGTTCACAGACTTGAATTCCAGTGTTGTTGCCAGAACAATTGTGATGAAAGGGCCAGAGTATCTGATGCAATAGCAGTGTCCCCAGGTATCATCTGGTCCTGATATACCACACCTTAACATGAACTCCTCTGCTCATTTGTCTCAGTGAACACTGCAGTTCCCATCTCCAGGCTCCTCATCTCCTGTACTGCTCACTGTTCTGATTTTGACAGTAGGACTTTCAGTGATTTGTTTTCATATCAACTTCTGCTGTCCTGTGCTTAAGTGACATGAACTATATGGGATGTTGTACTGCAGCAAACACAGGTTTTATAATGAGGGCGTGTTCCAGTCCCAGATAGTTTCCCAAGTTTCCAGCTTTGTGATGCTCTAGGCTAATCAGTGACAGGATGTCTCAAGTGGGTTATAGAAGTCTGGGCTTGCACAAGAATGAAAACTTCTGCCTTTCATAGCTTAAGAGTTATGGAAAGACTGCCTTTTTTACTTGAGGTAATTTCAGAATCACTTCTACTTCAAAGTATCTTCCTGAAAAAAGTCAGCAGAGCTTTAGGCTGATTCCCTTCCCAGGAGGAACTGAAGAAGCAGATGCAGATCAGAAAGGTGCCCTGTGGGGAAGGCATTCATAGAACAGGAGCAAGGAGCTCTCCTTTACTGCTGTGGCCATAGGGCTGCACCACATTTTCTTCATTGAGCCCAGTACTCTAATTCTCCATGCAATAAACACCTCCTTCTTTGAAAGGAGTAAGGAAATGGGCCTGAAATATCTGGTGGGCCTGTCTTTTTAGAGGGGGAGATGATGCAGTCATAGATGAAAACGTTACTTTAGTAGTGGTTGCTTGGGTTAATTCATTCTTGAACCTAGATATGAGGGGCATAACCTTTAACATAATCTCATTACCTGCCTTCCCAGTGAGTCCTTCATTACATATCTCCACACTGTTCTTGTTTATGGCTCACACAAATGGTAAGCTTGATGTCTTCCCTTCCAGGAAGCAAGCAGTTAAAATTCAATTTGAAATAACAGTTCCCAGAAGTTTCATCTACCTCAGTAATTACTGCTCAGGGAGAGGGAGAGAAAACACCCATGTCCCTAAATCCCCATAGTTTGCTGGTAGCTCGTCTTTGCAGTTTACATTGTATTTACTGATATATTTTAATTCAAGCATGAAAAATTAGTCAAACACCAATAACTTTGTTACCCAGAGTGCTGACAAAGGAAATAATGGAGCAATTAAACAACACATTGGAACAGGCTCATTAAACTAATACAGCCGCAGTTTTACTGGCAGCAGTATCTTCATTAAAATTGGGGTGAGCATCAGGCAGAGGGAGAGGAAGAAAAGGGAAGAGGGCTGGGAAAGTTAGGAAGGGAATGTAGTAGCATTTTGCAGGACATTTTTCAGCATGGGAAAGGACAAGGTACAAAATTACAAGTCTCCATGTCCTGCCAGAGTCAGTGCCAGCGGCACGCTATGCTGAGTTGCCCTCGCGTGATCAAAGACATTCCCAAGTTCACCTCTGAGAAACTTCCTGAGGGAAATTATCACCTCGTTTCAGCAACAAGATGAGTAACTCCTGCAAAGTGCAGAGTGGACAACACAGATATTGTGTTCTGATCTATGTGGGATTACTGTAAGGATCTACCTGTAAATCTCCTATGGGGACAGATCTCCTGCTTGCTGTCATGCTTTTACTGAAGCACATCAGTGAACTGCAAAGGAATGTGGCCGGTCACAGCCCATTTTTAAGCTAGCACAATGTACTCAGTTCTCTGTGTAGGTCTTAAGATTTCCTGTGAAATGTTTATTGTTCTCATGAGTAGCAGGTAACCAGAAATTTGAACAGGTTGTTTGCTTATCTCACAGCTGCTCTGCTTTTGTACCAGGAGAGATGAGGTGGAGGAAAGTTCTCTAAGCTGAGAATGACCCCTAACTGAATCTGCAGGCGAGTGTCCTGGGGAATCTGTTTCTCCTAAAAACAGCATGCCTGCCTCTGTCCGAGCCTTTAGAACTCACTCACATTAATACTCCAGGGTCTTCATAAGTTACTGTGCCAAAGTCATATTTGCAACCACTTCTTTTCCACACTGAAGATTTTACACTGTATCTCCAGCTGATCTGTGAAAATCCATTTGCTGGCACTAACCTGCTTATTCGTTTCATGTCATCTGATGTGCAAAGTGCATGCCACAAAGCTACCCTGCTCCTCCCGTTCCAGTCCCTACAGGATTAATGCATGCAACGCTTACTGTTAATCTGACGTAAGAAATGTTTGCCATGCGTGGGTTGGAACAACTTGAATTTCAGAGAGTGATTATTCATTCAGCAGAAAATTGAGTGAGTCAGTTGTAAGCAGGGATGATTTTGTAAGCAGGGCAGCAGAGCAGTGCTTCATGGGATACCACATGCAGGTGGGAACACCCTCAAACCAGGCAAGTGCTGAGTGTGGCATACGTGGCTGGGGTGGAAGATGCATTTTTTAAATAGCAATACCAGTCATGCATTAGCATCTTTGAAACACTTTGTCAGCATTAAGGATTAAATATGGCCCTTCCATCCCTTTTCTGTGTGTGCTCTGCACATGAGCAAAGAAAAATGCAAAGAGGGTAATAGGCAGAGTACAAGGAAGCTCTTGCAGTGCAACCCTCATCCTCACAGAAAGTTTCTCTGGGGCTACTCTGGCACATTCAGGGCCGGAAGAATGTGTGGAGATCTTCTGAGCAAAGGGAACAGCCACATAGCTGTGGCATAGTTCCCTGTAGCCATGGGGAGGTCTGTGGCTCCAGCAGCTCTTCCTTCCGCTCTGAGGAAGGAACTCATTACCACCTTCAAAATAAAGTGCTAAGAAACTAGAAACGAACACATGCATGGGAAACAGCCTTACCACAAACAGTCATCTGTTTTGCATCCCGTAGTTCCCTAGCAGGAGATCCTATCAGTCTCGATTGTGTACAAAGTCTGACCTAACTTTGGGTCCCTCCAAAATTCACCAAAGTACAGAAGAAAAGAGTTTCTTCAGAGCAAGGTGAAATATAAGACAGTGGTGGGATGACATATCCACCTTCACTTGGAGTCTGCAGAATAATTTTTGGTAATGGAACAGAGGTGCTGTAACAACTGGTGATACCCATAGTATCCCCTAGGATCATCAGCAGTTGGTGAAGATACCCCTTACTCAGACCCAGAGGTAGTAAGCTCTGCAAGTAAAAGCAGCCCCCTTTAATGTGGCTCTTGGAAGGTTGTACAGCAGGAAGGGGTAAAGGTAATGGCTGTGTATCTGAGGAGCAGCAACAGATTGGGAACAAAGATAAAAAGATTTGGGTGAAAGTGTGTGAACATTTAACTTCTTAAGAGAGCCATGGGAGAAATGAGAGGGTGAGAGGGGGGTGGATCAGAAGGACTCAGGCTCGTTTGTGACTTGTTAATACAAAGATAGAATCTGAGGACATGCCGTCACCTAGAAGTGAAATGGTGGATCTAAGAGCATCCTGTTAATTAAGAGACCAGAATAATGCAAATATAAAGCACCAAGTTCATCTGCAGTCTAGCTCATTTCCAGCCTCTATTGATTTTAGTGAGATTACAGTATATATTCTGCCCTAAGAGATGTTTAATCAGCTCTTTTGTTCAAATAATTATTTAAGCAGTCTTCTGTCCATACTCATCAGCCTCTGTACAGGTTTGGTCCTGCAGGCTGCTTTACATGGAAGAGAATCTTGGGGATGCAAACTACATAGGGTTTGGCTTTCGTGTAAGAGAGAAAACAAACACTAAACTAAAACTCATGCTGGATGCAGATGAATCCATTGCTGTTATTGCTGTGCAGCTCTATTACTTCAAATAAATCATTTTAATTTGTGTTTTTAGTGTAATGGTGTTACGCAGTTGTTGGGCTCTTTCCAAGAAGATTTTAAATGCTATTCCTGCGGGCCCAAGCTTGTAAGGTGTTGGAGAGCTGAAAACAGACCTTCACATTCAGTCCAGTTGAATCCAACAACCCTAGCATAGACTTTCAAATAGCTGAGTGTTATGGCAAGCACCAGTATAAGGTTTTTTTCCAATTGCATCTGATGCAATGCTGCTGCAAATCTCTGCCTACCTCAGGTACGCTCTGGAAATACACTGACCAGTGTGCCAGAAACAGGCTTTGAAAGCGTGAAGCAATTAAAAGGAATGTAAACAGACTTGCTTTGCTCTCTCCAAAAAACACATGGCAACATTCAGCTATTTCAGTTATCTTCAGAGAATTGACCTGTAGAGACATCTCTGGAAGCACTCTAGAAAGCACGTTGACCTCTGCTGACTTTGCAACATTAGGTATTCCTCTGTCAGAGCCCCAGCTCTGCTCCCCTCACAATGCAGCCGTGTGGCCTTGCACAGTGCCAGTTTCTGCACTGGTACCTGGAGGCGTGTGCAGTGATCCGCTAACACCAACCCCACTGCAGAGGTTTGTGGTGATTGTACCGGAGGCCAGAGTGACCCAAGAGACTGGCAAAAAACACAGATTTAACTTAAGTACACTCTGTGCTTACCTCCCAACCTGACTGCAGGAACAAACAACCTGTCAACTCCATCCTATTGTCTCTTATTTAAAGTCAATGTTTTCATACATGACAATGGAAGAGAAAAATTACTAAGCAAGCCTCAAAAATAATGTGTTGGGGTACAGTGCACTTTGCTACTTTTAAGATAAATGAGAATTTGTCTGATAGGATTTACTCTAGATGACACAAATGTTTTCATTTTATGCTTGTGAAAAACTCAGCTTTGTATCTGAAACATGTAAAAAAACAATGCTGCATCTTTTTAACCCAGACAAATGTCTTCATCGGGCTTGTTAGGCTGCTTTGGTGGCTTCCAGACGGACTTTTTGGGATGATTTTCAAAGCTAGCTGTTTTGAAAGAGTTCCATGCTTGGATATGTTTGAACTCTACCATTTGTTGTTCCTCCTTCCAGAGAAGACGATTCACTCACTGCTGGAGCAAATGAGTACCTTAAAATGCTCTAGAAATAATGAAGTGCAATAACAGAGACTGGCAACATGTTGCTCGATGTTTCAGTATGATACATTTCCAAAAAGCACCATTAGCTGAGGATGTGACTTAATTGACATACACAGATATACAAACTTTCATTTCCCTATGACACAAGGCTCCATGGCAAAAGCAATCTAAAGGCTAATTCTGGTGGTCTGTGTCCATAACTTATCTTCTAAATACACTTTTACCTGTCAGTGTTCATTATGTTCCTTTTCTAATGGCCACATTTTGCTTGCAGGAAGGACGTACAGAGGTTTTGTAAAGCACAATGCTGGCACCCCCAGCTCACAGAGGATGTCTTGTGAAGTATGCAGCTTTCACTGGTCCGACTTCAGCAACAGGAGTGTGGTGGAAGAGGAGGAAGAACGCCGACAGACACATTGCCTGCCCCTGGCTGAGGGCCCACAGCTCACAGCCACACGCAGCCGCATGGTCTGCAGGAGCAGGGAGCGCGAGGGCAGCTGTGCAGCACATACCCATGGCCTGCTGAGGGCACACAGCCCGCATGGCACGAGCACTTTCTGTGCACCACAGTCTCTGCTTTCAGGCTGACGGAGAGAGGCAGAGGTTTCTATTTCAGCTATAGGCTGTGAGCGGGCTGCACCAGAGAGAAACGTGGCTTTGCAATTGAACTTAGTGCACTAATGCAGATACAGGACCAGCACCACTGAGAGTACACCTATGTCAAGTAAACTGAACACTCAGACAATATATTACACATTGAGGAACTTCAGATGCTAGGAGAAGGTTCCACTCTGTTTTCCCACAGGAAATTTGCTTACAGCAAGGATAGGCATTTGTGCAGAACCAAGCGTATCTACCAGACATGATATGAAAGTGTGATTTAGTAAGAAGTGTGGCAGACCATTGTTCATTGTTCATTATTTCTTTTTTATTCCTGCAGATAAATATGATTCTGGTGAAAAATACACAGCTAAAAATTCTGACCTTATAGTCAAAAATCTATGGTTTATTCCTCACAAAAATGGAAAGAGGTCTGCAGCAGACAGATTATTGAAGCTCCAGTTCTCTTTCACAAGTAGTATGAGGGTTTTCTTGTGTCTTTTTTCCTTAGTATGTTGTGTGTGTGTGCTCTGTGTTCATCACAGAGGATGACTATTCCTGCAACTTAGGCTTTAAAATGCAATTTTCTCTTCTACAGCATCGTACTGTAAGACTTGTAGGACAAAGGATTGTACTGGGGGACAATAAACTGACTGCAGATTTATTTCAAAATCATGTTATGTGATTGTTCTAACCAGGTTTAATCTGTTAAACGATGGTGTATTCAAATGATGTTTAATTCTGCATTAATACCGACCTATAAAATAATTGTTTCTTTTACTGAACTGTCTCTGTTTAAACCCTGAAAGCAGTTGTTTCCCTCGCAGTATGAAAAGCGTTTTGAATTACCAACTCATGCCACCAGAGGGCTATGCGGTAAGGTTGACCTCACGAGGTACATTGCGAGGAGCGGCGGGCTCCAAATGACGATCTTTTTGCACATTGAAGTACTTCGTACAAAACTCAAAATACTTTATCCTCTTTATTCAGTGTTTTCATCATTCTAATTCTCATAGAAAACAGAAAACTGGTTTGAACATCAGTTCAAATTTGAACATTCATCAATTTGAACATTGGGGAAAAAAAAAAAAAAAAAAAAAAAAAAAAAAAAAAAAAAAAAAACCTCCATGCAGAATCTCTAAAAGTTTTGTGTATCCAGTTATTTCCTTGCAGAACAAACCTGAAACCAGATTTATTGCAGAGCTGATTGTTCAATTAAAACTAACAAAGCTGATCTGCAACTGATCAAATTACTGATCAAAATGGAGAGAGTGAACTACAGGTAATTTGTGTCTAAATAAAAGAGTAAAGAAATTGAGAGATGTAGTTTATTTTTACAAAAATGAGACTAGATTCTTCATTTCACATCATCTGCCTGCAGAGTTATTGAGTTACTGCTTTAGATTTTGAACAAAATTCAGGCTTCTGTTACAAAGGGGTAACGTTTAGAGGCATGCTTGCAGAAGGGTACTTGTATAACAGCATGAATTACCAAAAGAAAGAAAGAAAGAAAGAAAGAAAGAAAGAAGGAAAGAAAGAAGGAAAGAAAGAAAGAAGGAAAGAAAGAAAGAAGGAAAGAAGGAAAGAAAGAAAGAAAGAAAGAAAGAAAGAAAGAAAGAAAGAAAGAAAGAAAGAAAGAAAGAAAGAAAGAAAGAAAGAAAGAAAGAAAGAAAGAAAGAAAGAAAGAAAGAAAGAAAGAAAGAAAAAAAGAAAGAAAGAAAGAAAAAGAAAGAAAGAAAGAAAGAAAGAAAGAAAGAAAGAAAGAAAGAAAGAAAGAAAGAAAGAAAGAAAGAAAGAAAGAAAGAAAGAAAGAAAGAAAGAAAGAAAGAAAGAAAGAAAGAAAGAAAGAAAGAAAGAAAGAAAGAAAGAAAGAAAGAAAGAAAGAAAAAGAAAATAGGGTTTTACATAGAATCAATATCTAAACAGTCTGGAGGTCCATTTAAAATCAAGCAGGTCACGTGAGGAAGGACAGACATTAACATCAAGACCAATGGCAGCAGGAGGTTCTAGGCTCCTTCCAATGAAACCACAGGTGTACCAGTGTGAGAACAGAAGTCCATTTAGAGTTCTTAAAAGTTAGTGAGTGTTTAGATCCAGAAGAGACTGTATGCTTTCCCACATATGGAAACTATTACAGAAATGAAACTCATTTTGGTTTCAGGATGGAAACATTTATACTATTGTAATTAAGGCGTCCAGAAGAACTTGGCTGGGATCCCTCTCCGAAACTTATGTAAATGTAACTTTGCGGTATAAAAGGGACAATATATGATATGGGAATCATTATCAAGGAGAATGAAAGATACATTCCATTCATGGGCTTCCAGGGTTCCCAAAACCTGGTAAAATCAGACACATTTTATAAACATTAGATAAGGTGATTATTTCATACTAATAGACAACAGATTCTAGGAAGTTGCTTGTCAATCAAAAAGAAAGACAGACAATGACAATGACTGCAAGCTTTGCTCAGTGGAAGTGCAGTAGACTATGCTCACCAGAGATACTCATAAGATAAATAGCTCAGAAAGCAATAGAACTGCAGCAGTACTGATGCTTTGCTTGTTGATGCAATCTTACATCTAGGAATCTGAAAGCATTTTTCGAAAAGTGGGTAAACATCTTGAGAAAATGAAGGCATGGGATCTGAGTTAGCCAAGATCACACCGTAAGATAATGATTCAGGAAAATAAATGCATATCTGCAGTTACCTGATCTGCTCCCAGAACATCTTTCCTCCATGGTTTACCTTGTTAAGAACTCCTTTTTCTTACAACACTTATTTTCCTGTCATTAAGAGAAGCTAACTCTACTAAAACCAAAGCCTGTGGAGCTCTCAGCTACCCTGAGATGCAGACCTTTTGTGTGCTGCAGTGTTAAGTCAAGTGCATTGCATGGTGTGATTTTAAACTGTCTTTTGTACTGAATGCATACCTTTCTGGAGGTTCTGCTTGCCATTATTTGTACTTCATGTGTTTTTCAGCCACTTGTGTAGCAGCACAAGATTGTTCAGTTTCTGGAGGGTATACTGGGCATTCAGGCTCAACCTAGGATTCATCAGACTTGTACAAAGCTCGCACAAATTAAGTCCATGCTTAAGCAAGTCTTTCAAGAAGTCTTCAGGGCCATGTCTGCAGAACACATCTGTCACAAAATGCTAAGCCCATTATGGTAAGTAAAACTTGTGGCAACTCAAAGGTCTGACCGAGTGTCTGTGCTCCATGCTTCTTTCAGGCTTCATTTCAGTCCAGCAGAATTTGGTGACCAAGAAAGAGAATGTGAGGAAAGGGAGAGAATGGAGGAAAGGGGTTTAGAAACACGGTGTACCTGGAATTCTACCATCACTTAATGTGTACTTGGGCTAGGGTAGAAATAGAGCCAAGGTACCTTGTCAGGAGATACTTCAGTGAGAAACTGCTGACCCATCTAAGTACTTACTCACTTTTAATCACAGCAGTGTACAGTGTAGTGGCAAATGCAAACAGTGTAGTGGCAAATGCAGCAGCTAAATTATTTGTTCTGGCCAAAGCACACTGTCTATGGTAATTCTCAAATGCAAAACTAAGCCACTCAGTGGCATTACATAACTGTTATGCAAGGTCAAAATTGTCCTTTATGGTGCTCAGAATGAACACTAAAGGCCATAAAGGCACCGAAGCACAATGCTTCGGTTTCTTTCATGGAAGAAAGTTGGTGATGCTTTCTCACCTCTGGGGTGCAGTATTGGATAGTTAAAGCACGTAGGAGTCCTCCTGCTGCACAGAGAGCAGAATAGACACCCCTTTCAAATACAGATGATTTTGTTGGAGAGGAGCTGGTTTTATTGTTTTTTTTGTTTTTTTTGTTTTTCTTTTTAAGCCTGTTTAGAGAAGAAAACTGATATTCTTGACAGGTTCCTGTAGCCAGGACACCTAGAGCTCAGTAAAGATGTACTTGGGAATTAATTATTAGAAGAGATCTGGACCTTAAATCATTTGTTCTTTCCCATATAAACAATCCCTCAGTGAATGAAAAGCTTACTCAGAAAGATTCAAGATTTACTAAATACAAATATAGGCATGATTCTGCCACTGTAAGAACTATTATTCCCAAAAGTCTGTCTTGCAGTAGTTAAGAGTTTGAGTCACATTACCAGCATGAATAGAGGAAAGTGTCACAAAGGCAGATTGCTTGTTAATAACAAAAATATGGTGTAGACAGCAGGAAAAGAAAAACAGCCAACACTCAGAGCCATATACAAGCATAGTACATTTATGGCTCCAAGTTTAGAAATCTCACAGGCACTGAATCAATTGTCACTTAAGTGGTAGTGACTAGGAGAGAGCATGAGTTAACTTAGACTTCAAGTCCTTTGCCTGAACTATCAGTTAGTGTTTAGACCCCTCAGCATTGCTTACCTCTTACCTCTTCTCATAATCCTGGTAAATTAGCCACATCTCTAGAAAATTATCCCAAAGGCTATTTGAGTGAAAATCTGAAGAACTGCACCTTGAAGATTCTCTTATACTTCAATTTAGTTTAGTTCACAGAATCTCAGAATCATTAAGGTTGGAAAGACCACTGAGATCAACTAGTCCAACCATCATCCCATGCCTGTGACTGCTCTAGGCCATGTCCCTCAGTGTGACATTTATCCTTTTCTTGAATGCCTCCAGGAATGGCGACTTTACCATTTCCCTCAGCAGCCTGTTCTAATACCACACCATTCCTTCTGAGAAGAATTTTGCCTAATATCCAACCTGAACTTCCACAGGTGCAACTTCAGGCTGAGCCCTACCTCTGCAACCTCCTTTCAGGATAGAGTAATGAGGCCCTGACCCTCCTCTTTTTCAGACTAAACTGTTTTCCTAAGCCATTTCTAACAAGATTTGTTCTCCAGACCCTTCACAGCTTCACTGTCCTTCTCTGGACACACTCCTGCACTTCAATGCCTTTCTTGTCCTGAAGGGCCTAAAACTGTACTTGAGAGGTGGCCTCACCAGTGCTGGGTACAAAGGAAAAAAATTGTGAGTGCAAACACAGTCCCCCGCTATCATATATTGTGCTGTCCAGTTTCCCGCGTATGGGGAAATCACAGGGTTCAGAACACCCAGAGAGCAGGAGATGAACCTCACCCTGGAAAACCACCTGCATGATCATGGTGTCTCTCCTTTCAGATAAGTATTAAACATGAGCAAGCTGACTGTACCTATTCCTTCTTGCCTCATCTCTCTTCCAGTCCAAATCTTAACACTTTACGACACAGTTTTGATATTGCAATCACAGAATCATAGAATGGCTTGGGTTGGAAGGGGCATCAAGGACTTTCTAGTTCCAGCCACCTGCAATGGGCAGGGCTGCTGCCCACTTGGTTGAGCTGCCCAGGGCCCCATCCATCCTGGCTCTGAATACCTCCAGGGATAGAGCATCTGTAACTTCTCTGGGCAGCCTGTGCCAGGGCCTCATCACTCTTACAGTTTAGAATTTCTTCCTTATTTCACTATCTCCTGTCTTTTACTTTAAAGCTATTTCTCCTTGTCCTAGCAGGATACTTCCTGATATAGATTTTCTGCAGGAAAAGGCTTCCGTTAGAATCATCAAATCATAGAATCACCAAGGTTGGGAAAGACCTCTAAGATCATCCAGTTCAACCATCCACCTATCATCAGTATTTCCCAATAACCATGTCCCTCAGTACAACATCTAAATGTTTCACTAACATCTCTAGGGTCAGTGATTTCACCACCTCCCAGGGGAGCCCGTTCCAGCACCTGCCTACTCTCTTAGAGAAGATGTATTTCCTAATGTCCAACCTGAATATCCCCTGGTGCAACTTGAGGCCATACCCTCTAGTCAAATTGCTAGTTACATGGGAGAAGAAAGCCAACCCTCACCTCACCATGACGTCCCTTCAGATAGTTGTAGAGATCGATAGTCATCCCTGAGTCTTCTCTTCTCCAGTCCACACAATTCAAGCTCCCTCAGCCACTCCCCATAGGATTCTCCATAAGGTTTGTGTTCCAGAGCCCTCACCAGTTTCGATGCCATTCTCTGAACGCACATCAAGGACTTGTTGTCCTCCTTATAGCGAAGGGCCCAAAAGTGAACACAGTACTCAAGCAGGGCCTCACCAGGGCTGAGTATCTTCCCTGCTCCTGCTGGCAACACTGTTTCTAATACAAGCCAGGATGCCATTGGCCTTCTTGGCCACCTGGGCACACCGCTAGCTCATGTTTAGCCGAGTATCAACTAACACCTGTAAGTATGTTTCTTCTACACAGTCTTCCAGTCACTCTGCCCCAAGCCTGTAGCATTGCCTGGGGTTGCTGTGGCCAAAGTGTAGAACAACACAGCACTTGGTCCTGCTGAACTTCATCCCATTGCCTCAGCCCAGCAATCCGGCTTGTCCAGATTGCTCTGCAGGGCCTTTCTTCCCCCAGGCAGGGCGAAAGGTTGACTGCCCTGTCTGAGGCAGGGAGGTTGAAACTTGATGATCCTTGGGGTCCCTTCTGCCCCAAGCTATTCTATGATTCTATGATTCTATCACACTTCTTGCAAGCCTGGTGTCATCTGCAAACTTCAGTAGGATGCAATCAATGCCCTTGTCTGATTCACCAGTAAAGATATCTAACATTTATCTTAGTACAAAACATTGTGGCCCCAGTACAAAACATTGTAGAACACATTTGTGACCAGTCACCAGCTGGATGTGACTCCCTTCACCACCACCTTCTGGGCCCAGCCATCCAGCCAGCTCTTTACCCAGTATAGTGTAAACCTGTCAAAGTCATGGGCTGCCAGCTTCTCCAGGAGAATGCTGTGGGAGACAGTGTCAAAGGCTTTGCTTGAAGGCTAGATGATAGACTACATCAACAGCCTTTCCCTCATCCACCAGGTGGGTCACTTGATCATAGAAGGAGATCAGGTTGGTCAAGTAGGACCTGCCTTTCATGAACCCATGTTGGCTGTGCCTAATCCCCAGGTTGCCCCACACATGCTGTGTGATCTCCCTCAAGATGATCTTCAGATATTAGAAGGCCACAGTGAATTCTCCCCTTCTGTTTTCCAGGACAAGCGTCATTTAGACAGGCTCATTCATGAATGATTTAAATGAAGAGTGTCTTGGAAAGAGATGATGCTCAGTGAGCTCTAGGCAAAACCATTTTCCATCTGCCATGTAGGCCTCCTCCATAGATGTCTCTTTTCTGAATTTTGCAAAGAAAAATTGGAGGATTACTGTTCCTACCACAACTACACATTTTCTAACATCACCTGCCTTATATAGCATCCTTATGCTTTGCAGTGTAGCATATCTTTTTATTACTTCTGATTAACACATAACAGCAGTGAGATAATACTGTTTCCAGCTTGCCTGCAAACCCAGGAGCTTCTCTTATAAATATTTCCAACAATTTTATGTTGTTGTGGTAAACTATAAAGAAACAGTTTACCCCTCTTTCTCGTAAGTCCTTCCTCATAAGGGAGATAGTCCAGGCTGCTCATCACCTTTGTGGCCTTCCACAGGACTCTCTTCTGCAGTTCCCTGTCTATCTTGTACTGGGGATCCCAGATCTGGGCACAGTATTCCAGATGTGGCCTCAACAGGGCAGAGCAGAGGGGGACAATCATCTTCCTTGTGCCAGCTGCACTCTTTTTAATGCACACGAAGATACCACTGGCCTTCTTGGCCACGAGGGCTCAGTGCTGGCCCATGGCCAGCCTGTAGTCCACCAGTACATCCAGGTCTTTCTCTGCAGAGATCCTTTCCAGCAGGTCATTCCCTAACCCATACAGATGCATGAGGTAATTCCTCCCCACATGCAAGACTCTGCACTTGCCCTTGTTCCTCCCTACCCAACTCTCCGACCTGTCCAGGTCTTGCTGAAATGGCAGCACAGCCTTCCAG